>NW_015387939.1:50153-106072 GCF_001527695.2 Protobothrops mucrosquamatus | reverse complement strand
CTCCCTCCCTCCCTCCCTCCCTCCCTTACTCTTGCCCAGTCCTGTGAATTTAGCCAGATGTGTGAAGATAAATCTGTATAGAGGTAGAAGCCAATTCCAACGGTAATGGAAACATTAGAAGAACTTGTTGTGACACAAGGAAAAGAAATTGGCATCATAAACATCACTTCTAATGATCAGGGATTAGAGGAAGAAAAGTCAAATTCAAATAATCTCAGCTGTACCTGTAAAGTAGGATAGGATGCTTGGACTGAATAAATCCAAGCCTGGGGCTGAGCCAGTTGCAGAGTAGAAAGTGTTACTGAGGCTCAGCGGGACATCCCCAGAATCATGTTCATTGGCTTTTTGGGCGATTTGGACTCCATCTAGTATCGGTAAAGGAGAGAAATGCAGTCAGTTTACTTTCTGCTGCAAACCAGCCTCCTGGATGCCAGGATTATTTCCCATCAAAGTGTCGTGGATTACTCCCTGCTGCGAACTAATAGGGTGCTAATTAGCATATTTCATTTCTTTACTTAACCACCACGAAAACCATTGGGCACAGGTCCCATTTTCAATGGTTTCCTGGGGAAGCCTCAAACAGCTCTAAACATTTGCAGCACTCTGTTAAAGCAGATACTGGCGTGCAGAAATACAGCCCAGAGACTGAATACAAATTACCACTTCTGTCTAATTGGATGGCACCTTGATGGCTTGAAACATTAACAGCGTTTCCTCCCCCCCCGCCCCCCAATTTTCTTAAGTTAGCATCAACGGCCATAAGCTTTGGTAATAAATCTTGAAGGAAGCACTAAACATAATGTGCATTTCACTCACAATCACATCCACATCGGAAACTAAGGGATCCGTGCTTGAAAAGATTCGGTCATTCACATGGGGACTCTCCTTGAGGAATCAGCAAATTAAGGGCTACATCTCCGCAATATTTTCTAAGTTCCTAAGAGAGTGTGAGGTCATGCCGCCATGTTTCTCTTCAAAACGGCTTAACATTTTCTCACAGCCGAAAGACTAACAAATGTGTTATGGTGTTATAGGCTACAATTCATTTCATAGAATATATGGAGTATTATCTTGGGAAAGGACTATACAATCATGATTACGGTAGATATAGTGGATACTCATGAACATAAGATTCTTTTAAAAAGTAGAAGGTACAGGACTTGACTTACAACCATTTGTTTAGTGAGCGTTTGAAGTTGCAACAGCACTGACTTATGACCGTTGGCAACTGGTTCATGTTTATGACGGTTGCAGTGTCCCGAGGTTACATGATTACCTTTGCAACCTTCTGACAGTCAAAGTCAATGGGGAAGCCAGAATCACTTGACAACTGTGTTACTCACTTAACTGCAGTGATTCACTTAACAACTGCGGCAAGAAAGGTCATAAAATGGGGCAAAACTCACTTAACATCTGCCTCACTTAGCAATTTTGGGCTTAAATTGTAGTAAGTTGAGGACTACCTGTACAGATAATGATTATTACTTCTTGACACTGGACATTCACAACAAAGTTGTTAGGTATGGCATAGATGTTCTACAGTTGTATCTTTTTAGTCCAGAGGGAATTGAGTGAAAGCGCCTGGATTAATTGTAGTTCAGCAATAGATTTTCAAAATTGTTTTGCTAAAAAATGGCCCTGTTGAGTTCAGAGATGAATCATAACCAAATAATTAATTTGCGCAGTCTTTTGGCTTAGTTTAGAATAGCCTCTAATCAACCTCAGGACTTTTAAAAACTACAATTTCCCTGATTTTATTGTCAGTTTCTATGATCTAGCATTGCTCATTCTAACTGCTATAGAACTTTTCATAATGATTTCCAGTGTAGGTTAAAATTAATTGCAAGCACTACGTGGGTGTTTTATTTTCTCAGTTACCAAATAATATTCTAGGGAATTCTGACATTTTCTTGGAGATCTAGCATGAACATCTGAGAGAAAAGAGAAAAAAAAAACAGAAATCTGTTTCCCTGTAACAGAGTTTTCAGACTCTTTTTTTTATTCTGTAGTGCAGAATTCCAAGCATCAACTGAGACAGATAAGATGGCCAAATCTAAATTTGAATTCTAGAATGTATTTACAAGTTGTTTTACCTTGCAATCATGCAGGAGGTTTTTTTGAAAGCGGGAAATTTTTCCTGAAAATCACTGCTGTACCTGGAAGGCCAGGGGTCTCTCATATGTGCAAATTGTGTCCTGCAATCCTGAACTAAAGTATGAACCACATCAAGTACCATCATAGCCTGTCATCTTAGCTTCTTGAAGCATAACACTACTACTACTACTACTACTACTACTACTACTACTACTACTACTACTACTACTACTACTACTGTTGGAAGGGACCTTGGAGGTCTTCTAGTCCAACCCCCCGCTCAGGCAGGAAACCCTATACCATTTCAGACAAATGGTTGTTCAATCTCTTCTTAAAAACTTCCAGTGTTGGAGCATTCACATCTTCTGGAGGCAGGTTGTTCCACTGATTAATTAGAACAGTAGAGTGATTAAATAGATGATTTCACACTCTTGGACTCCCGAGTTTCCGTTTTTCATGTGAGTAATAACTCAGAGAATGTGAGCATATAAAAATGACAGCATGTTATGTTGTTCCTGATTTTTCACGTCAGTTAATGTCAGGAGACTGTTGAGTTTCTAGGCCTCCCTTCGTATTAAAGCCTGCTGGGAGCCCAAACCACCTTCCAGACTTAATACTGTGGAGAAAAATGGGAGATGGAAGCATTATGTACACTGACATGAATGATGTAAAATAAAGGTGGGATATAAATCAAATAATAAATAAAGATAAACAAATGAAACCTCAGCTTTTCAGATATTCAACTCTGCATTGGGCAACCTGCTCACAGCGGAACCTTAAAGAAACCACATGTCTAAATAAGCTGCTTTACTGCAGATGTATAAAAAAGTCAGATTTGCATAGATCTGCTTACCCGGGAACAGAGAAATCGAGCTTTCTCTGCTACAGGGTTTATATTCCTTCCTTTTCCCTCCTGCCTTTTTCAGTTAATGAGTTCTTGGCTACTCTTTGTCTTGTGACTCAGAAACAGAGATTCTGTTCAGATTGAGTAATGCTGGTTTCCCCCATTGCCAGCTTAAGTCCTCACAGCTTTGTTGAATATGCTTGGAAATTATCTTGTGGTTAGGGGAGAGAACAAGAGGATGGGCTTAGCACCCTGGCCTCTGAACACCCTATACATATTCAGAATTCCTATATGTTGCTGCACGAACAGAATCCTTATGATGTAGTTTCCTTCCTATACTGTCGGTCTCTTAAAACTATGCTAATGGCAAGGATGAGGAGGATGCAGAAAGAAATAAAAATAAAGGCAGCCGACTTTTCTACAAGATGGCTGTGGGCTTTGCTTTTTCTTTTTTGTTTTCTTGTTCTGTACATGTGGAAACTTAAAAATCTAATATGCTAGGGAAAAATGCTTGCTCTCTCTGAACATTCTTGTAAATCAAAAGATTCAGAGTGTAATGCTGCCCATATTTTACAGAAGAAGTTACAGTTATAGGGCAATATTGGTCCCTCTGCATATTCTGCGGGTGTGAAGTAGATTTAATGCAATCCAAGGATAACAATTTATAAACCAATTAAAGTAAATAGAGATCTGAGCATTGAGAGACACTGCACCTTATTTCAGCCTAATAAGACTTGCTCCCCAGGAGACACATTTTTTTCTTTTTGGTGTTCTTTGTGTTAAAGTAATCACACATCTAAGAAAAGATGCATTTCCTCTAGAATAAAGTCTATTTAATTCTTGTGCTTTTCTCAGATCACTGGGAAAAAATATTCAGCCATCTGAAAGTCATGCAAGATTTTTTTTTTTAATAGAGGAAGCTTGAGGAGCAGTTACTTTAGAGTAGAAAGTAATAGATATAATTACTACTGTACTGATTTTAATTCAACACTTCTGATTAGATCTGATTGAAAAGAAATTACGTTTGATTTTCCTCCCCCCCCCCCCCCCGGAGAAAAACAATTCAGTAAAAACCTTATGGTGCAGGGTGATTTTTTTTAATTTTTGTTTTTGCATTTCATGCAGTGATTAAAGTTTATGTGTGAGCATGGTTGTTTTTTTTTAATTGTACAATCATTTCCAGTGCTTTGCTGCCTTTGTTTTGGGGTGGCTTTGGTTCACTGTTGACTTTGAGCAACTGCCTGAACAAGTCCCTTGGGAGGATTTTAGAAATGGTTTGCCATTGCCCGCTTCCTAGGGCTGAGAGAGAATGACTGGTCCAAGGTCTCCAGTTGGCTTGGGCTAGGGCTGAACTAGAACGCCTGGTCTCCTACTTCCTAGCCTGGATCAAACTGGCTTTATCTTCTTACCCTTCAACTAGAGCTCAGGGGAAGATCTCATAATGGAACCCTCTGATGAATCATTTTTCAGATCAGGAAACGGCAGTGACTGACAGATGTGTAACACGTCAGACAGGTATGCTTCATCGCTTCAAAGCTCAAAGGTGCCACCCTCTCATGACATTCTAAAGAAATTCAAAAGCGTTCTGAGAATTAGGTTACAAAACAGAATCCTCTTTCACAGCGGAGTGAAATTTTCAGAAAACTGGAAAATATTTCCACACAGGACTAGATCTTATTCATTATATGTCAGAGTTTTTTTCCTGGTAATATATAGGAGCAGGTCACACAGTATCCCAGGTGCTTTCCCCCTTACAAAGAGTATACTTGCTATATGTAACGATAACTTACTGGGACCTTTTTGGCCTCTGAATATTTGCTTTGAGAGGGGGAATTTAGAATAATAAATTAACTGGAAAGTTGCTTAATTTCCTCCCTGTCCATTTTTGTTCTTTTTCTGTCCCCTGAGTAGTTTATTTTTCAAGGAGTTTCAAATACATTCCCCCCCTCCAACAACATGGACAGGAAGCTGTGCTGGTAACCTGAGATTGGAAAATGGCAGCCTGAGAGCAGGTAAAGTTATCTCCCTTCTCTCTTAATCGCTTTCATCCACTACAGCATCTTTTCACTTTTTTAAAAAAAAAGTAAAAAAAGGAGGCCATTCTGCAAGACTTAAACCCATTTGCAGGTAATGTATAATTTGGACCAGCCCCACTCTCTACAATTAGTTTAAGCAAAAGCACGCTAGGGTATTTAAAATAGCTTGTGTCTAGCAATCTGGCTGGAGGCAGTGTTTTATGACTGTAAAAGAGCCATTTGAAACATATGGTGTAAGCACACTAATTTTTTTTTAAAAGGTACTGGTGAAAGGGAGATGTTTGTTGTAGGTCAGTATAATGATGTTAAGGAGGAGACACGAAATGGTGGATGGAAAAAAAAAGACTTAAGCAGGGATTGTTGGTAGACAGTTCCCTAAGTGAACTTGCCATTCTCGGAGTGGACTTCTTTTCCACATTGTTTGTGGCTCTCTTCTATTACCAATATAGCAACATTTCAAGAAAAATATGCTGGAAACAAATGCTTGATCCAAGCAAATTCTCAAACCCAGATCTCACTAGGCGTAAAAATTAACAAAGAAAGTTCTTCTACTTTTCCCCTGGTTCCAAGTCAGCCGTTTGACATTATCTAGCTTAGCACTACCACTGTTGCTGGCAATTAATCTTGAGAAGTTTAGATTGGAGTCTTTCTCATCCCAGCTTGGGATATTCTGCATATAAAGCTTGAGCTCTTCCTTATTCAGTAATGGATCTCCTTTTAAAAATTTAGAGTCCTCTGAGTATAAATATAGCAAGAGTCCTTGCTATAAATTCAGCATTCTAGCCAGTTTGGATCCACCGTCTAGAAACATATTGAACTATTTGACATATTAATGATTAACATTTTTGACTGCTGAAAATAAATATCACAGATATATCCTTAAAAATGGGGAAAGAAGGGTTCCCTAAATATGACTATTAAATGGAACCTTTTGGAATCTTCTAATGGAATCTTCTCATGTCCAATGGCATATTCTCCCCTTCCAGCCTATTAAATATTCTTGCCAGCTTTTACAAATGGTGTGTGTGTGTGTGTGTGTGTGTGTGAACTGGGGGGATGACTGTGGAATGTTGCTATAAGTACTTCAACTTTTGCTCAAGAATTACTTCATTGAAAGAGGTCTCCATTCAATTTCCAAAAGCTATTTTGATTCCATCAGGCACCAGAAATCATGCCCTCTGAATTTTGTAATTTTAGCATGCGCCATAGAAGAGAACTCATCATCAGTGAATGAACCAATCTTTCTGTAATCTTTGTCACAGCAGGTAAAACAGAAATTGGCCTGTAATTTGTAATCGCCATGTCTTTGCTTGAGATTAATCCCCAATCACCCGTGGTGAAAAAGAGCTATCTTTTGACCCAGGAAAGGGCTGTTCATCATTCAGCAGGGCAAAGGGGCTTTGCTTTCCACAGCACACATTTTGTCTGACCATCTGCTTTTTTTTTTAATGTTGGATCAGCTTTTATCTCTTTGTTGCTTTTTTTTTTTAAAAAAAAACAACCAACAACAAGACTGAATGATCTAGACATTTCAGCTTAGAGAAAATTCATCAATTGCTACAGAAGAGCTTTTTATTTATTTTTTCCTCCTCCAAAGGTTACAGAAATGGGCAATGGGAGAGCCATAAAAGTACATACGTATTAGTGCATGCACTCCTAATTATTAGGCTGCGATAAGAAATCTATGTAAGGCAAGACTGTTGGATAATGCAATGTTTTTGTGAAAATAATTGAAAATGGGCAAAGTGTGAAAAGGTGCTGAGGGCAGTGAACTGGACATTTCAAAGAAGACAGAATGGCAGCCAAAATAGACTTTCCCCTTGACTAAGGAGATGTACATCAGTATAACTTTATGCTCCGCGAGACATTTTCCACATCAGCAGATTTATGTCCACAGTTTTAATGAACTATCTGGACGTAACTTAACTGGTTCATTTAGTATCAGAAGAGGATTTTACTGAATTCTGAATTTTATACAAGATTGGGCACTTTCATTCTCTCTCTCTCTCTCTCTCTCTCTCTCTCTCTCTCTCTCTCTCTCTCTCTCTCTCTCTCTCTCTCTCTCTCTCTCTCTCTCTCTCACTCACTCTCTTTTACTGCAAAAACACTTCACGGTTTCATAGCAGTCTTCAGAAACTGCATCTTCTTTGCAGTACGTGCAATGGCTAAAGCCCCATTAAGATATTAGTGCACCTGGATTGCTCACCACATACTGTAAGTCAGGGGTTCTCAACTTTGCTGGCTGAGGAATTCTGGGAGTTGAAATCCACAAGTCTTAAAGTTGCCAAGGTTGAGAACCCCTGCAAGTGTAAGTACTTATATTAAGTCCCAACCCCTCAACTGGCATAGCTCAAATTATGACAACTTCCTGCTGGCCTCATATATCTAGCTTGGCTGTCTGCAGGGAGAAAGTATGTATGCTTGGCCCACATCATGTACCCAGTGGTGGGATTCAGCCAGTTCATACCAGTTTGGCAGAACCGGTAGCTAATTTTTTTGTTGCCCAGGCCCAGAATTGACTTCCGGAAGCAGCATCCACACAGAGAACCGGTTGTTCACATATTTGAATCCCACCACTGCATGTACCGGATTCTGGTCTTGCAATGTACTTGTGTGGTGCATACAGTATGGTGGAATGCTGAAATGTTGAGCATTCTGGATACAATCGCCCATGAATGGCGCTTCGGTGACCACACAATGTCAGATATGATGACATGATCATTTCTGGAAACATTGCAAAAGAAGTGCAGTCTTTGAAGAAAGCCTTGCATTGCTAGTTAAACTGTTTCTCTTCTCGCCCTGGGTTTGAGTATTCGGGTTTGGCCACCTGAACTTCGGTTTTGCTAATATGCATCCTGCCATGGATCCACTGGACACTGGACAACCATTTGTCTGAAATGATATAGGGTTTCCTGCCTGAGCAGGAGGTTGGACTAGAAGACCTCCAAGGTACCTTCCAACTCTGTTATTCTGTTCTAAAGAGTGAAATATGTTCTTAGCAGAAACTACAACAAAATTATTTGACCTCTCTAGCTTTGAGTTCCATAACATGATCAAACAGTCATCTGCACTGGCCAGTTTTGAGAGACAGAGCTTCTATTAATATTATTATAATTACTCCTATTAAAATTTTACAAAGTCACAGCTGCGTGCCCTTCAGCTGCTCAGGGTGAGCCTCCTGTCAGCAGAAAGAGAGGACAACTTTAATCCAGCATCACAAATATGATCAAATATAAAGGAGCTTAAGCCCATCTATTTAAGAACTAGCTTTCAAAGACTTCTTCCTGGATGGAAAGATCCATCCAAGATTTTCTCTTTTTTTTCTCCCTTGAAGAAGTTTAGGAATTTTGCACATTTGTAATGAAAAACAAACTGAACATATTCTCATACATCTCCAGTTACACTACAGTTGTCCCATTTCCTGACACTGTTGTAGAACATGAGATTGCAGAAACAGAGGGATGAAATTATGGTAGAGTAGTGTTTCTCAACCTTGGCAACTTGAAATTGTGTGGATTTCAACTGGTTTCATGCTGGTTGGGAAATTCGGGAATTGAATCCTCAAGTTGGCAAGATTGAGAAACACTGTATTAGATCACAGGCTGAATTGTATTTGACATTATAGAGAGACAGTGACTGAAGGATACTATTTTGTAGTTATATAATTCTAATCCTGGCCATAATGTAATTCAAATTATATCCAGAAGCTGGAGGACTACAATTATCTCAGAGATAGGAATATGACGCTTCTGATACTGTTGAAGAATTCTAACATAATTTTTATTGATTTTTTTAAATGAATTCCAGCCCACCTTTCCACCAAAAAGTGATACTTAATGATTAAAGATAAACACAATCTTATTCTACAACAAAAAGAAGTAAATTAAAATCACAGTTAAAGCACAGTGCCAAACACATTGTTTTAAATAAACAGTGCTTTATCCAGTGGTTCTCAACCTTTTTAATGCCGCGACCCCCAACCGGTCGTAAGTCGAGGACTAAACCGGTTGTAAGTCGAGGACTAAACCGGTCGTAAGTCAAGGACTACCCAACTGGTTGTAAGTCGAGGACTTTCCCTGCCCGGGAGTGCCGCGCATGCGTGGTTCTGCCCCCTGCGCCGGCCGAGGCGTAGCTGGCAAGTGGCAGAGATGGAGCAGGCCGACCACCAGCTGGCCCAGCCCAAGGGAGGTAAGGCAGCCGCCGGAAAAGGGGGAAAAATGGCGGACAAAAAAAATGGCGGACAGCCTTGCTTGGCGACCCCCGTGAAATGGTTGATCGACCCCAAATGGGGTCCCGACCCACAGGTTGAGAACCGCTGGCTTTATCAATTAAGCCAACTTCAGCAGACAGAGCAGTGAAATAGCTGAACTAAATATGTCTTGGCTTCCCTATGGGGTGGAGGGAGAAAGAGAGAAAGTGAGAGCAGAATTGTGACTTTCTTTGGAAGGGAATTCCAGAACATGTTACCCATACATACTACTTTATTAAAGCCACGGTAAACCTTGGTGGCACAGTGGTTAGAATGCTGTACTGCAGGCTACTGCTGCTGGCTGCCAGCTGCCAGCAGTTTGGCAGTTCAAGTCTCACTGGCTCAGCTTTCCATCCTTGCGAGGTCGGTAAAATGAGGACCCAGATTGTTGGGGGCCATAGGCTGACTCTGTTAACCGCTTAGAGAATGCTGTAAAGCACTGTGAAGCGGTATATAAGTCTAAGTGCTATTGCTAAAGCCATAACCCAACTTTCCCTATTTTATGGGTGCCTGCAGATGTATGGACTTTGATCATGAGAATTCCGCAGCCAATGTGACAATTTGCTAGGCAATCTAGGACTTGAAATCCATGGACCTGCAGTGGACCATATTGGGGAAGGCTGCTGAAATTAAAGGTTGCTTAAAATGATTCTTTTTCATGTTCTATGGCTATAAAAATAATGATACCAACAAATAAAAATAGTCATGCTGTTGTCCATGCAGGAAAAAGGAAATGGTACTTTTGGTTTGTGGTACTTTTAGGTTCATTTATTTATTTTTTTAAATGACATTCATAACTCAATATAGAAGCAATGTGTTGGTCAGAGATAGAGATACACCTAAGGAATAGTCCCACAGAGACCAAAATGAGCTATGGATGTATTTCTGGATAGCAGGGAGACAGCAACTGCATGGAAGCAACTTATATAAAATGTTCAAAGGTATTTGCTGCAATGATGGTCATTCAGGGACTATTGAATGATACGCTTTAGTCTTGCTTACAAGTGGAAATGCTTGAAGATTTCATTTGATTTGATTTCAAAGTAACGCAACCAGACCCAGACCTGACAGACCAACGTGCCACTTGTTCATTTTAGAATTTGGGCACGCAGAACTGGATTTTAAAAATAGAAATTATATAGAAATAATTTGAGAAAAGATTTGGTTGAAATGTTAAAATATATGAAAGCCTGGGCAATAACACCTGAAACAGAAAAGGTACTAAAAACATTACAATGTATTTTGGTTCTTCCAGTTCTACAGAGAACATTGCCTGATTATTTGGAAGAGGGTTGGGTGAATCCTTAAACACAGGATATTTAAATAGATAAACTAAACTTGGAACAGAAAGGGAAGTTATCTATGGCTTACCTTATCCTCAATCTATATTGGCCATAGTATTCTGATATTTCCCCTTCCCTCAAATAATGTTACAGGACTTCCATGGAAGAAGTGGAGGTGAAAAGGTCAAAACCACAGCTCTGATTGTGAGAGCACATATCTCCCTTTTTATTGTGTGGCAATTCAGGTGGGCCTTTAATTGTGTGGACTTGGCCACCCTCTTTGATTTTTAAAACTTCCTATAAAGTATGAATTCTCCTGACTGATTGTATCTCATTGCATTTAAGCATCTTTGTCACCTACTATTTATATTCTCATTACTATTTATATACAGCCAGACAACTAAGTGGCCTATATATATGGACATATTAGATTCAAACAATTTGAAATAAATATTCTAGAATCTTCTGTGGAGCACAGAAGAAAGAAAGAACCGAGAATTGATGTGCATGACCTTCAAGAATTCCAGAAACATCAAAACTGGCATGTTGAAAACACGGTGTATTAAGGGCTCTGATTTTCAGTTTAATTTGGCATTTCAGGGGAAACAAATAAAGGTTTTAAAAGTTAGCAGGGAATTCTGTTATTCACAGCAAAATTTTGTTGCCAAAATATTTTCCTAGCAGCTCTAGAACCCAGAGTATAAAATCTCTTAGTATGGCGGAGAGTTTTATATCCTTATTATCAAAATTGTATTGCTGTTCCCAATATTTACCCACTATATGTACTAATATTTACCAAAACATTAAAAGTGGTTCCCAGCCTCCAAAGATGGATACATGTAGATATAAATTGATCATAATAGCTTCTAACATAACATAAATGATAATAAAGCTAAGAAAATGGGTGGCTGGGTTACTTTAGCAATGCTTCAACAACAATGCTATTGTTCCATTTGAAGCAGCACCTGTACTTCACATAACTAAAACATCTCTGGTAGCCGGTCCTCATTTAATTTTTCCTCATTTTTTTCAAAAGCTAAAAGCTTTCTATAACTCTATGAATGAGAATAGAGATTTTTCCAGTGTATTAAGGTAATGAGTGACCCTGAGTTTTAGTATTGAGCGATGACATTGCCATAATTTTGAGAAAAGGTTGTCACTTGATTCATAGTTTTTTTGTTTTCTTTAAACACAGACAAACACAGAGAGATTGGAAAGAGATAATTGCAATACAGTACTCTTTTCTTCTCAAGCTAATACCTATAAAATGTTATTTTTTTAAAAAAAAACAAAACAACAGGCTTTCTTTCTTTTATATTCTTATCCCAGCTTCTTTGCTTGTTTGCATTGTAATGATCAATGAGTGAATTTAGGGTCAGTTAAAAAAACTCATAGAATTTGTGAGACTGAATTGAAGTACTTTGCCCAACAAAGCAAAAGTCTCAATTCCACTGAAGACTGGACTCCTGAATGTTCAACTGGGCATTCTTTAAGTTTCTTAGTCTTTTCAAGAAAGCCAAAGCAATGGAAGGCAAGAATACTATATACTTTCCCCAAGGTGCAAGCTACATCCTTATTTCTATCTCTGTCTCTATTTCTATGTTTTCTTAATTGCAATTAAAATTAAACAGTATGTTAACATATTGATTATTTTGTATGTGTGTGTGATTTATTTTATGGGTGTACAGTTAATTTTGCACCAAGCTTTGAATGCTTTTGTTAAGATTTGCCTCAAACTTATCTTTACTTTGTGCCTTTGCTTTATATTAGCCCCTTCCAACTTCATCTTTTAACTTTCCCTTCTTTTCCCTTTTTTCTTTAAAAATAAAAGGTAGACAGCTTTCTGAGCATATATTCTCTGGAAGCAAACTAACTGCTGCCAATATTTTTATTACATAGATGTTTGCAACCTTCTCCCCTCAAAAAATAGCTTCTTTGCTAAAAATGTATCTACTATAGTTTTTCCTCAGTTGAATGTCCATGCA
The DNA here is from genome assembly GCF_001527695.2 of Protobothrops mucrosquamatus. Classification (NCBI taxonomy): domain Eukaryota; kingdom Metazoa; phylum Chordata; class Lepidosauria; order Squamata; family Viperidae; genus Protobothrops; species Protobothrops mucrosquamatus. Next base: position 93,581 of record NW_015387939.1, on the reverse strand, counting down.
TAGAGAAAGTCAATGGGCACTGTGCTAACTTTTAGAAAACAGCATCCTAAAATAAAATAAGTCTTTTTTTCAGTGGTACTATGAGTGTGAAGGCTTGCTTCCATTAATTCTTGCCAACACAGAGAATGTGGCCCTTCTTTCAAAGCTTTCTCTCTTTTTATCTGTGAGATTAGATTCTTCCTGTTAAGCTTTACTCAGTTAAAGACATTGAAGTTATTCTTTTCCAAAGAGTTCTCAACCCACTGAATAGTAGTAGTAATAGCAACATTTGTTTGTTTATTGAAAAAAATGTGCCACTCAACCCCAGGCATTTTGTGAGGTTTTCAATAACAGTGAAAACTTACAGTTAAAATCTCCAGCTTATGTTAAACCTCACTAAAACAGCAATTAGATGTGATCGCAAAAGTACATCAAATCACAAAATGTGTCCTACATCAGTGTCCAAAGCTCACCGGAATGATACATAATAATGAATTTTCCATACTGAGCAGGTAGCAGTTATAAAAAAAAATCATTACACAGAGAAAAAGAAAAGAAACGGTGTCCACCTGAAATTCATGCAGGTTTTTGGAAAGTACATCTAAAATGGCTGCCTCTGTAGGAATAATTTTGATGTTATTTTTCAAAAGGAAAGTTCCTGCCACAACTACATACACACATACACAGCAAGTCAATTGTAGTGTGGTTCTGTAAAGTTTGAATGCATAATGATCTACAATGTTTTGAAAGCACAGTTGGATTAAATGTAGTTTCCTAAGTAATTTGGCTTGCTTAAGCCCCATTGATGCACTCACATTTACCCCCAGATGACTATAGATAGTATTGTACATAGAGCTCAACTTTATTAAATATTTATATGCAAATTGGGCATATAAGCATGCATATAACAAAGTTGTTGATACTAGATTACCTCATCTATAAATATCATTTTAGAAGAATCCTTAAATACAGATCTGTTTGTCTTTCTCTTTAAGACCTGTAAACATTTTGTGGACATGTATTCACATTCTTTCCTTCCTTTGCTTTGTTTTTGCTTTTGTTTTATGTTTTTTTAATGCTTTATTTTTTCACTTTTAACCATATTTTTTCTGTTAATAAAAAGTAATAAAAATGCATGTGAGAAAAAGAGAGGTTTTTCAGGTTGAGACAGAAACCATTTGAATGCTGATTGACAAGAGAACTGATTTTATCTGAAAAAAAAAGATAACTAAGCCTCTGTTTAAATATTGTGCTTCATTAATTCCTGAGGTTAATAAAAAAAAAAAAGCCGAGGATACAGATATTTGGAGCCATTGGATTATTTTTGACAACAGCACAAGGAATCTATTGAAAGTTGATTTCTCCCCCTTTTGTTCACAGAGACCTGCAAAATCTAAGATAAAAAATGGCAGCTGTCCTGAGGGCACCTCAAGGCATGTCATTAAAACAGGAATTTGATCCTTCTTTTCATGGTTATTTGGGACAATCAAGCACAGCAAACTTCGAAACTCATCTTTTTTAAAAAAAAACAAAAAAACCTGACATGCCCTTGACTTTGCCAATCTCTATTCTTCACTAGCTTTAAATATTTCAAAATCCCTTTAGATGTCACTCTGTCTATGAGCATTAGGCTCTGGGTAAGATGCAAAGGATGTGGGTTTTTTTTTCTTAATATTCTCATTCCCTTCCTTTTTTCTCATAGGAAACGCAACGAAATAAAAATGGCTTAAATCTAAAGCATCAGTTTCGAGGGGCCCAATTCACTCCTTGATATTTATAACTTGCATGAATCAATTGTGGAATAAAATTTGGGGAAATTGTTTCTTTTATTGCTGCTTCTCTCTCTTTCACTCAAAAAAGTTCCGGATGTTTGCAATGTCATTCCTTGAAGTGTCGTAATCTTAGGTTTATGTCCTATTGCCGAACAGTTTCTACATTAGCAGGAAAATTACAATATTGTTGATCATGTTACTATGACTGCTGCTACTAATATATTTCGCATGACCCGCAATCATTGTTTCCACCAGCACACATTTTGATAACCCTGCTAAGAATAATGCCTTGAGCTGGAACTGATGCATAATCTTTGCCCTGACCCTCTGCATCCCTGTTGCTTGTTCTAGCTACTGTGTTGTCACAACCCGTACAACAGAAAGGAAAAAAAAACACCACCATATGTATATATTTGCAGTTACTGCTTCAGGCAGGCAGGGGATGTTGTGGTACCATGTGTGTTGCCCACTGGTTTTCTTTTCACTGCTCTCTCTGAATCCACAGAAGAAAAGAGAGATAGCAATAAGGAGAAATTAGGCTACAAATGGTCAGTGAAAATGAAAAAAAAAAAGGTATGTGTGAGGCTCTGGCTAAATTCAGCTTCACCTGTTTTAGTGAGCTTTACCTAAGGTCTTTATATAACTGTTTGTCCAGCATTTAATGCACTTTCTAAACTATACAAACATGGGCTGTTGCCTTATATTAATCAATAGTGTCTACCTAGACTGGCAATAGCTCCTAGGGACTGAAAGCAATCGGGCTTTCATACAATTTGTTATTTTGTCCTTTTAACTAGGAACCATATGAAATTAAAGTTTGCATTACATGGCATGCAAAAATAAGCATTATCTGATCCATTCTTTTGAATGTAAATAAGCAAAAGGGTGGGTGGTGGCGATAATGTTGAGGAGCAAAATGTTATATGTAAACCTAATTGCCAGATGGGAATTCTTTGGGAAAAATATATAAATTTGAACTATACCTGCACACGCACAGGTTAGGCAGGCAAACATTTACCTGTCCTTTTTACTATGGCTTATAGTAAAAAGCTATTGATCGAGGGATCTTAGTTTATATGTGAATATTCATCAAAGCAGGCTTGTGTTCAGTTTTCCCATATTCATAGAAATTGCATTAAACAGTCCTAAACTAATATTATTAGTCATTCTACACAATGCATGCATATGTTTGGCATCTCTCCCTCCTGTTATTCATAACAGTCCCTGTTTATTTTATTTATTTAGGGTCATATGTCTATGGTGTGAGAGCCAGCTTGGTGTAGTGGTTAAAGCACAAAGCTAGAACCTGGAGGGCTGTGAGTTCTAGTCCTGTCTTAGGCTTCAAATCAGTTGTGTGACCTTGTGCCAGTTATTCTCTCTCTGTCCTAGGAAGCAGGCAAAGGCAAATGTTCAAAATGTTATCAATAAAACTGCAGGGACTAGTTCAGGCAGTTACACCGACTTGAAGGCACATGCACGCAGAGAGAGGGAGAGAGAGAGAGAGAGAGAGAGAGAGAGAGAGAGAGAGAGAGAGAGAGAGAGATTCCCAGAGCACAGCTTGGGTGACATATAATTCTTTGCAGGATTATATAAAAAGCAGAAATTAAAAGAAAGAGGTTTTATATCTCCAAAGAGCTTATATTTTGAATTCTTCTTTAAATGAAATGGGATATATATGATAATAGATCTATGAAGAAAGTATGCCATATCCTCAATTAGTCACCCTCCTTTTCTGTTCTCCTATTGTTTCTACATTACATCCCCTTTTAATTCATCCACTCTTCCAACTGATATCAAATCTCAAAGCTTCTTTCTCTTTATTATTAAATTCTGGGGACATTTCTTAACTCCTCATGCCAATACAGCTAAATGTTACAGCATTTAGGATATGCATTCCTTCACTAGCCTTATTTTGCAATAGTTTATTAACAGAGATATACTATCTAACCTTTGGAAGCAGATGGGATGAAAAAGAATGTCTCAAAGTCTTGGTAAAGAATTCCACAAATAAGAACGAAAGAAAGAAAGAAAGGAAGGAAGGAAGGAAAGAAAGAAAGAAAGAAAGAAAGAAAGGAAAAGAAAAGAAGTTAGGAGCAAGAAACAGGATCTGAAAGAAACTAGCAACTTAACAGAAAAATAAGCTGATGTTCACTCTAATGTGTATTCCATTTTGAAATATACAGTCATTCTAAGAGAGTGCAAAGAAAAAAAAACATTGAAAGTTCCTTTGTTGCCATAATAGATGTCTGTATAGAAGCCAGTAACATTGGCATCACTGAAAAAATTAATAGATTATTTAGCCTAACAGATCTTGACTACAAAAATCAAGATGACTATTAGAAGGCAGCAAAGAATTCAATCTTCTATCTCTCTCTGATGCTATCTACTGGTCTTATGGATTGTTGCAATCCAGATCTACAGGCTCTAACTTTTTCCAAATGCACTTTTCAATAAGGGACATTTTAAGAAACCAGATAAAATATTCCAGATATTAATGATTTTAAGTAGGCACAAATCCAATGAGCAGACCTCAGGGAAAATAGTGGGAAGAGGATGAATTTGCTTATGCTATTCTTTCATTTGCAGCCTTCTGCACCACTATTATCTATTCTAGTCTGGATGGTTCCCAATTTCTAAGAGCTGTTTTGTTAGGCAGCACAAGAATGAAGGGACAATTTACAAAACTGTTATTCATGGGTTTTTTTTAGTTTTCGTCCAAGTGAATAGCAGATAGTTTTATTTTTTTCTTTGTTGCTGCCCCTATAGCAACAGAACTTCCCACTTTATCACTGGCTTTATCATTCTCACTAATATTTGGTAAATTGTACTGATTCATTGTGCTTGTTCTCAGTGCCTTCAAATAGCTTTGAAGCTAGCCATGTGACTTTCTTTGCTTCCAAAGAATTCTGAACACAGCATAGAAAACACACAGGAAACAGAATGAGTCATTCAGTTTTTCTCTACCAGCTGTTCAATAGAAGCATACTGCACGAGAAATATAATTCAACCTCTATCCCAAAACAAGTTAACAAAAGCCTCACCCTCAACTCCATGCTAAGAGATAAAATAAATGCTATTATCCCCCCCGAGTTACAAATCTAGGTAGTTCTCATTTAGCAACCGTAACAGGATTCGCAACTTAGTCGCTAAGTGATCTGATTGCTAAGTGGAAATCTTGTGACCACCACCAAGCTTATGATCTTACTTCAGGTTTTTTTCCCCATCTCCCTGGTCTTTTGAAATAATTAGGAAGAAGGGGATTAGTATTTGTATTTACATTCATTCATTGGAGAGGAAAGGGAAGAGAAGGTGGACAGTTTCGGGCTCCCAGCTCCAAGCTGCTTAGGAGACAGAGAAAAGCCAAAAGTGTGAAACTGGTTGAGTTTGTTAAGTTCGGTTAGCGTCTTTGATGGGGAGCACTGCATTGTGGAGAAAAGCAACTCAGGAAGAGATGACTTCTTTAGACCAGGGGTCCCCAACCCCAGGGCTGCGACCCACTACCGGGCCACGGTTTATTTGGAACCGTGACACACGAGCGGTGGGACAATGCATGTGCACATGCATGCACAGATCAACTTGAGGAAGTTGAGCTGCATGTGAATGTGTGTGTGTGTGCCGGCCTATCACTTGTGGTGCCCAGTTTCCCCTCTCCTCTCCCACCAGGCCACCAAGCTGCAAAGGTTGGGAACTGATGCTTTAGACAATGTCTCCACTCTATGAACGGAAAGAAAAAAAAGGGACCAGACATGAGAGAACGTGTACTTACTGACTATAATGGCAAACATTTGAGAGAAAGAGAAAGAGAGAGAGAGAGAGGGGGGGGTCCTACCAGTATTTTTTTTGTTTTGTTTTATTTGTTTTTATTATTTATTTACTGTATGCAACATTTAAATAAGTACTGGGTGCTAGCAATCACATAACTTATTGTGATCTTTTCTATTTTTCTTCCTCCAAAATGTAACCAAAACAGCTTGATGCTACTTTGACCAGGAGGAATCATTCACATTAAGTAAGGAAAACAACTGATTCACCTGGAAAACCAGAAGGTACATGCATGATGAATAAAATGTCTCAATTGTCACATCCTCTGTAAAATAATAATAATATGGCATTCATACACTCTCTCTGCAAATGGAATCAATACTAATATGCCGGACCCCCTCCCCTCCCCCCCAAAATGCAACATATTTTCTTGACCTTCCTTGTTGGCCTACATGTAATGTAAAGGGCTGAGGGAAGTCAGCCTCCCCCAGAGAAGAAAATATCAAAAGGGCAGAAAAATATATTTCCTCAAAAGGATTTTAAAAGCAGAAACCAACCCTGCCCCCAAGTCTCTCTGTCCCAAGCAGAAGCCAGCCCTGTACAAATGCAGATGTAAACCATCAGAAAGGCCCCAGCTAGGAGATCAAGAAGACAAAGAGACATAAAATCTGCATACCCCACCCAAACTCTAGGAGTCATTAGCCCTATCACCAGGGAAGCAGGATATGATAATAGGACTAACCCATCACCATCAAGAATACCAGAAAGGCACACCCAGACTTAGGTCAGAATACGTGACACAGGAAATACAAAGCCTAAAACAGGAACAGGAAACTATTCCAAACAAAAGGCTTCAGAGATTATAAAAACCTACTTCCCACATGTGCTTGGCCTTCTTTTTCTCTCCTCTTTCCTGCAAGAACCATCTTTCTGGCTCTTCAATAAACTGCAACCATCTTTCTAAAGCAGTCGCCATGTTGTTTATTTATCCCCGACTTGGATGAACCAGGATGAAGACTTTTCTTTCAATAGGCAATGCATTTATATTTCTGAAATAGGATGGCATTGATGTAAAAGGTAATGCCATTTCTTTTAATATTCCTTTTGAGAACTTGCCATGACCAACATGTGAATGTCAAGATTCCCTAATTCATTTTTTCTTAGAACTTTTGCTTTTTGAGTACCATGTAAAGCAGGCAAACAGAAGACCAAAAAGTTTCTCTATGCAGAGTCTTGTGTGAGAAGGAATCTGACTGAAATTCTGAAAATAGCTTCAACTTCAGAGAAGTCAACAGAAAGTACCCTAATTGTTTTGTGAGGCTGCAGATTTATACTAAATTTTCAATGCAACGAGCATAGCTCTCTCTGAAATGGGGAAAAAGCATAAAAGCACATGCTAGAGCTGTCAGTTTTGGCAGAGTTTAGCCATCATGAAAACAATGTGAGGAATGTTATATTATTAAAAAAAGGTTTGGGAAATATTGGTGATTCAGTGCCAATCTCTGAGCAAGATATTCTACAAAAATAGTTTACGATTCCCCAACTCTCTCTTTGTATATGTGTGGGCATGTGTTTGGACTACATCCTGTAGGTTAACTTCTTCAAAAATTAGGGCATGTTTTGTAAAGATAATCCTCAACTTACGACCATAATGGAAACTGTCAGTAGTAAGTCACGACAGTTGTAAAGAGGGTTAGCCACATGACCAACCCATTTTATGATCTTTAAGTGAATGCAGCAGTCATTAAGTAAAGCAATTGTTTGCTATGAACCAGTTTTTCCCAAACCCAGAAATGCCTGATTTGGGCAAAAACATTGTAAAATCCAGTCATGTGAGCATAGGATATGCAAACAGCCATACATATGGGCTGGTTGTCAAGTTCTTGACATGTGGTCATGTGATTTCGGGAAGGGGGGATGTAGCCATTAGAACTTTGGAACTGAGTCATAAGTACTCCCTGGGAAGTTCATTGTAACTTACTAAGTGACTGAGTTGTAAGTCTAAGACTATCTGCACTGGCCCTGCTGTAGAGGTCCTTTTGAATAAACAATTTTCACAATTGTTGAGGTTTTTCATAATATGCACGTAGGGAAACAGCAATGAAAATATACATGGTTTCTTTCTTTGTGTGAGGATAGAATCAATCTCTCCTTCTCTTCATATTGTAATCTGTGGATGTTATCCAGTATGGCACATCAATATCTCAACTGCTCTGTAAGGTGAGCTGAAGGCATCAAATCCTTTCTTCAAATATATGACAACAGGGACTCTGGGATATTTTTTAAGTATCTTCTCTATCCTATTGAAATGGACTGCAGATTATCTTTAATCACACAGATAAAACCATCTCCAATTTTTCTGATCCAAGTTCAAGCAGATTTATTCTGAACCACTTACACAAACCCTTTCCCCTCGCCTGCAAACCTAAACTGGTATTCTATAGTGGTTTGGGGCTAATAATTTTCAGGTTTTTTAACCATTAACCAAGGTGACTAGGGCTGATGGAATCTATATAGTACTAAAACTCTATTTGATACTTTGGAACCTTAGGTTGGGCAAAAATGCTGCAATATAGGGCACAACTGTCGATAAAGGTGCCTCAAATGGGCTAGCTTTCAGAATTTCATTCCCTGAGGGAATGAAATTTGGGGTGGTTTTTTTGCCACGGCCCTGCTGATGGTCAGCACTGTTGCTATGCTGCCATGGTCAGCCATGATCACAGAGCCTCATTTTTAACAGTCCCTGACAACTTTTCACAAGTCAATGAAGAATGCAGAAGCCCCTGATATGACTGTTGATAGTCCTATGTGACTTGCCACCTTTCCATTAGCAAAGCCTTTATCTGTGGGAAACTTGTAGGAGGAAAGTCAATAGAGAAATGGTCCAATCACTCTACACTTGCAATGTGGCAACAGCCAGTCATACACTCCCTTGCTCCTTGACCTACCCAGCCTACTCAGACAGGAAAGGAAAGGAAAGGAAAGGGGGAGGAATGAAGATGGATGCTTCTTGCCAGCTTCCTAAGAGGGAGGGAGGGAGGGAGGGAGGGAGGGAAGAAGGAAGGAAAAAAGGAAAGAAAGAGGGAGGGAAGGAAGGAAGGAAGATGGATGCTCCTTGACAGTTTCTCATAAGAGAGCTCAATGGGGAAGCCAACAGGAAGTCAGAAGTCATTCCCACTTTCACTGCTTTTTTGCCCTGGGACATTTTGTTTCTCTGTTTAGACAAACAAATATTTCTGAAATGATGACCCAATGGGTCACTGGGTTGTTTAGTTTAAAGTATAAAAACTGGAGGACACCAGGTTTGTTCCTTTTGCTAGTGATGCTATATAGATACTTTCAAGATTATTTTGAATCGCCGTGAGCCGGAAAAATAGAATAACAGTGGTAAGATTGCCATTACCATAGAGAAAGTAATCTGTTATTATAACAGCCTGTCTTTTATCTCTGTGGAGATAGTTGCGGATTTTGTAATAGTCTTAAATGTATTTTTATTGAAGATGATTCGGGTTTTTGACTTAAAATCCTAACATATCTCCCTACTCTTCTGACAGCTTCTTTATAGGAAATCATTTTCAAGAAATAATTCAGGAATTCTCAGTTCGGACACTTAATTTAGGATCAAAACCAGATCAATGAAACACATTACAAAAGTTAAATCTGATGTAATTATTGCAGATCAGCTCCAAAATTTACTGGAAGAAGAATATATTTTCAAATATTGGCTCCATATATGATACAGATAGCTTTGGGCTTCTAAACCTCCTTTAAATCCTCCCTATCATTATCTGAACTCCATGAAATTCATTCTGTTTCTAAGAAACGTTTTTAAGTAAATTATCCTTTTCAAGGAAGTAATGTCTTTCAAGGGCTTAGAAAACATTCAAATTTCTTTCCTCCATTTGAAAATTATACTTCACACTGATGAAATACTGTGTTTTTATCTTCCCTTCCACAAAAATTTGAGGATACTGTTCATGGCACTCATAGACACTGTGCAAATTTGCTATTCTTAAAAAGAATTGCCTTTAACCAAGATGATATGACATATGCTGACTGCTAAAAGATTGCCAGCCCTAATCTAATTCTAATTCATACTCAAACACAAAGCCTACTGATTCTGAGTATTGCGAAGTCCATTATAGTGAGTATTGTCTTGATGTCATATCTTAGATGTGAATGTCACAGCTGGATAGAGTTTTCCACTGAAAACCCTGCAACAGATAGTGCACTGGGATTTTGAGCTGTCCTAGAATTTTAGCTTGTGATGCTCAGATTATTGAATTCAATGCAGATGTTGAAAAGTACAAAGCCTTCTTCTTCTTCTTCATCTGAAAAATGATATGATTTTGAGAACTCTAAATCCATGACTTGGTTTTTGATGTTTATTGTGTGTTTCCATCCATAGTTTGTTTGGGATTTGAGTTTTCATTATTGCCCCTTGATAGCACTATTGATCTCAAGTCTTTTGCCTATATGAATTGATCTCTTACAATATAGTACAGTACAGTACAGTACAGTACAGTACAATACAATACAATACAATACAATACAATACAATACAATACAATACAATACAATACAATACCAGAGTTGGAAGGGACCTTGAAGGTCTTCTAGTCCAACCCCCTGCTCAGGCAGGAAACCCTATAGTATACCATTTCAGACAAATGGCTGTCCGATGTCTTCTTAAAAACTTCCAGTGTTGGAGCATTCACAACTTCTGGAGGCAAGTTGTTCCACTGATGAATTGTTCTAATTGTCCTTCAACCAAACTTCTAACTACAACTTCTAACATTGTAAAATCAATGAGGATCTCAATATGTAGAGGCCTCTTACATGCAAATTCTGTACCCTATAACTGGACTCTCTTTCTATGATAGGGGTCTTGACAAGGTGAAGGGGCTTGTGCGGGTAAATGAAATTGTGGACTATGTTGTCGGACATGTATATGTCCAGAAGGGTCTCCCAAGGTGAATAGGCTACGATGATACCCCAGACTAATATCGATCACATCTGCTAACCCACACTGGACCTGCAGGGCAGATTATGGTCCATTCCTTCCACATGCCAATATATCCATATTGGTTGGAAACATGTGGAAGAGGCCTTCATCCTGCAGTGGATAGACAATGGCTAAAATGATGATGATGATAACTGGGCTACAACACTGCAAATATATTGTTTTTGTGCTGAAATTGAACATCTCAGGGAGTGTAGCAGGAGAGAGGTGGTGAATTGTAAACAGCGTGATACTTGCATGACGAGGGAACCTCTGATGGGGCATAAAGAATACAGTATGTATCTACAGAAGTGCTTTCATATTCAGGGCTGGCCAGATTGCATTTGATTGAGATAGATGATTGAGTTCCTGTGGATGACACTTGATGGCAGGAAGAAGATTGTCATGCATTGTACTTAAATAATGTGGGTTGCTCACTGATTAGTGAAGAATGACGGAGAAGAAGAAGCTGAGGATGGAAATTATGTTAGCTGTGCCAATCCCAATATAGTTTAGGAATGTAATCACACAATGTACAACATTTGTATTGCTTTTAGTATTAGGTATTTTTGGTTATTAGGACTGGTGAGGTTATGATAGATCTCCTGGAAATGAAACTGTGCCACAAGGACAGCTCCCAAATAATATGTGCCCCCCAAATTGTGTCATTGCTGAACATAAAAGTTTTAAAGTCAGATACACGGTCAATCAGAATCTGCTTTAAAAAAGTGGGTTTCATCTTTAAGGTAGAAATGTTAACACAAAGGATTGCAAATGCACCAGCAAGAGTGGCATTGCAGAGGAAAAACTGACCAGATGCTTTGAACTTTGATTGTGAGGACTAACTGCAAACAAATCTCCAAGATTAAAAATAATGGGAATAAATTAAAAAGCAGACAATTCAGGAAGAATGTGCAGATTTTGTATTTCTTACTTTCTCTAAACTTCGACTTCCTGAAATCCTGCAGTTATGCAATATTCATCTTTGATCATAATGGAAAAAAGAATTTTTAACTCTGGGACCTAGCCTTCATTTTTCTTATTTTCCAATTTACCTTACAGGGCTTGCCTATAAAGGCTTGGATTGAGTCTTCTTTTGCCCTTAACTCTTAATATTACTTAGACTAAGAGACAAATCCACAGTGGTAATAGATTGTACCTTTATTTGAGTTGGAATCACCCCTCCCAGCTTTCATCAACAGTGGGAGAAAATTTCACAGGCACTATGCATCCTAGTTATAATCTGGCTCATACATTTCCTTATGAGTATTTATTACATTCATGCAAAACAATGATTATAAATTGACTAATCTGGCCTCTCTATCCATAAGAATATATAAATTAATGTATGCAAAAATCCAAGCTAAGCTGGCTGTAAGATAATAGGAACACATAGAAAACATATTTTTTATTAATACAATACTAAAACCTCCATAAAAAATGCAATAGCTCATCCTTTTGTTGGCACTTATCCATTTGGACTGGATTTTTTTTCTTGTTTTACTGCAGTCTCATTCATTGTGATACTAGAAGAAACAACTACAGATAGATTTTTAAAATTTATTTTCTGCCATTCTAACACCGATGATTAAAGGTAGATTTGAAAAAAAGGCATTATACTTAATAAGCCTAGCTATATTTAAATCCAATATTCTGAAAGAAAACATGTAAGTATTAAAAAAAAATCGAAATTATTAGTTCAGGCTGTATGTTTGGTTTTGATTTTCTATGACACGTGTGAACACATGAATTATACAAGTGACAAAAATTATCTATCTAAATCAGAAAATTGGATTGAGTCAAGTAAGGGATAAGAGAAAAGTGATGGAGCGAATGGGGTTTGCCAACATGACATTTTCTTCTGATAAACAATATCCCTCCCCTTGTACTGAACATAAACCCTTTTTAAACTGGAGAAAAGAAGATGACTCAAAATGGCACCCCCCCCTTCATATACACATTTTTCGACAGCAGCCATCAGAAGGGACCTTCTTGGTTTCAGCAGCCTGTTAATACTTATATCTCTATAGGCTACTTGTACTCTGAACTTCAATTTAATGCTTCTTCTCTTATCTCTCTTAGTCTGTGATATTTCCATGTTATTTCCTACACAATAAAGTGCACACACACAGATTTATTTATTTTTTTTTTAAAAAAGGAGAAGAGAGAAATTTGATATGGAGTTACTGGAGTTACTGCACGCATGATACAGCTTTCACAGAGTCTCAGGGTTTTTTTCTGCAAAGCAATTTTCAAGCTGACCTGATCCTCGGATAATTAAAAAAAAAAAAAAAAAAAAAAGAGAGAGAGAAATCTTTGTAACCAGAAGGCCTACAGCTGTCGATCAAAGCTACCTAGAGAGAGTGGTGGGATTCAGGGCTTACTCAAATGAGTGGTGAACTCATTGGGGCCCTGCATCATGTGACGTGCTTGAGGGCAGGATGATCTGAATCTAATATGTATTGATTCTTGAGCTTCCTTGCTGGGAACTAATTAGAGAAGCTTTAACGCTCTCTGCGTCTATCGGTATGCACGGGTATGTGCGTGCGTGGTGTATTTGAATATCTGGATGCTTTCAAAAATCGCATTTATCTCTGAGAAGCATTCCTTTTGTTTCCCCTCCATGATTGAACCGAAGCATTCCTTCAGCTTCCTAGGGCCGATCATTTCTCTCTATCAGCAAGCGGGAACACGGCAAGAGAAATGCCATCAAAAATAGTGAAATGACTTCAAACATACAGCTGCAGATTTTCTTCTCTCCTGCACGATGCTCCTAATAAGCGGGCTAGGCATGCTTCAAAAATAGAAACGTTCCCTTCTAGATAACTTTCTCCGGAATCCTGCAACGGGCTAAGCGCTGGTGTGTGTTTGAGTGTGATTGTATTCTCGTAGCTGAAGACTTTCAACTCTTAGCAGGGAGTCAATCGGAGGCTTTCAACAAAGGAAAAACTTTTAATTGCACTGGTTGTTGTTGCTTTTTTTTTTTTTTAAAGAGCTCCCCCTACCCCACCCCTTCCTTATCTCGTATCTCACGACAAATATTTTGGGATGCAAGATTGGCCACCGCACTCAAGTCAGGAGCGACTGATGGGGGCCATTAATGCATGTTAATGGCAGCCACAATGTAACATTGTTCTGATTTTTCATTTGTCGTGTGGAAGCTTTACTGCAATGCGCCCTTGCCAAATTGCACATATTAATCATTTCTTCCACCTTAGTTGTGGTCCATTTGCGATAAATGGAGGCTTGGAGGCATTTAATTAAGGATATACTTTGAGGGACATTTCATTAAGTTTATGTTCAAATGTGTGAGCGTGTAAGCATCAGGCAGGCCTTTTTCACAATACATTGTATGTGATTTTTGTGGAGGTTTTGCTTTCTCTACTGCCTTCCCCCACACCTCTTTTTTTCTTCCTATTCCAGTTAAGACATAGCATTATAAGCCAAATATTTTGTTACCTGGACCAAAACAAACAAACAAAAAAACCTTACACCACCCAAACAACTGGGTAATGAGGATTTTGCAAACTGTTTGTAATAAATATGTAATGCTACCACCTGGTTTCTATGAGCTCAGATTCTTGCCTTTTTAAACAACTCAAAGTAATTCAGGCTCAGTGAATAATAAATTCGATTTCCTAAAGAAAAGTTTTGTGACTTTGCAATACTCTCTTGGAATATATACTTCTTAATTGGCATCAATAGAAAATTTCCTGGGAAGCATAACAAAATGGATCATTTAATAGATGCCCCAATCTCTCCATCCGTCTATTTATCTATCAGCACAGCACATGATGTTTTGACTTTATTATGGTAATTATCTCAGGCTGACTTCAGAGCAGGAAGCTGCCACCCACACAGCAGTGCTTAATTACTTTAGACTTCAGCTTGCCAAGTGAAAAATAGGCCACCCTCAGCCCTGCATGGAATTGTTGAAATGATTCTTGTTGTCATTTCTGTTGAAATGCAACATGACATTCCCAGAGCATCATGGGAGAGAGATTGCAAAAACTCTTCCTTGGAAAAAAAAAAAGAGAAAGCAAGAGATGTCAAAATAAAAATAAAAAATAAAAATGTGGTGGGTGGAGGAAGCAGACTAATGGAGATAACAAAATTGTATTTTTTCAACCTGTATTGAGAAGGACTGCTCTGTGTGGAAGGAAGTTTTTTTTTTAACAACTAGGCGGTACCTTCCACTACTAGATCTGAAGCGGTTACAGATAAACGGCTTTGCCTGTGTTTGGAGAGCGCAGAACAGGCTAGGACAAATAGCTGCAAAATTAAAGTTTAAATAACGAGAGTGAGAGAGCATCGAATCCAGTGAATGCAGTAATTAATGACAGCCTTGATTCCAATGCTTACAGACGCAAGTTATTTGCCTGTCGTTTCTCAACAGCGGGATAAAAAACAGCAGCTTAAGCAAGGGGAGAAATGTGTGCGTGATCATCTGTGTACTTATTTCCTTAACTATCTGAAATACGGCTCTTTTTCGGTGAAAAATATATAGAACTGCAGAATATTTTATATGTGCGCTCTCAAGGAAGTGGGAACAATTGATGCACAAACTAAAAATAATTTGTTGGAATAAAAAATGTGTATAGAAATTCCGTATCTCATACTTCTTTTCCTACCATCTCATTTGGCATCCAGTGTGGTTGATGGCTATTTAGTAAGGCTGTTTAATTATGTATCTTTTAACAATACAACCGAGCATTTTTTTAATAAGTTGCCGTGTGCCAACTCTTCATATAATATCAGTGTTTTTTTTAAAAGAGATTCTATTCTTTTTTCATGGCCTAACATAATAAGCTAGATTTTTTTTTAAAAAAAAAAACATAAATGGCTAGTACCCTTAATTTACAATCCCACTGGCTATATTTGCCTGCACCAAGTAAAATTTGAAGATGCATCCTGTGCTATTCTCAAGAACATTTTGTATTGCTGCCAAATCTGGATGACAGCAAAGAACCACTGTTATTTAGACCTCTTTTTTTGCTATCTCATTATTGTCCAGGTTTCTGCTACCCAAAAATTTGATGGCCCGAACACTTTGTGTCGTTCCTTGTGATTCTTGTTCTTTTTGCTTCTTGAGCGGCTGACAGGAATGCCTGTACATATCTGATCAATTTAACACAATATGACATTGAAATACTTGCTAATTCAGTCAGACTGAATTGGTTTTTAATTCTGCTCCATGAATGTAACTGTTTTATGAGCAATAAAGATTAATGTCATATTATATTTTCAGGAACAGGTCTTCTAAAGCAGTGCTAAACCAAACATATATCTTCAGGTCCTTGCTATTGAACTGGCTATCCCACTCAATATGCTAAATTACTTCTCTACTTGCTTTCAATTTATCACTTACATATGCTTGAAACTATTTCCAGGTTTTAGGAGTGAGTGTCTCACTGTCTCAGGAACAAAGGATGATTTCTGAATAGCTTTGGTCCCTATGTTTATCGGAGGAGAGGCAACTGCTGGCCCAGTAAAGCTTTCCAAGCAAGCATCTACGTAAATTAAGCATATATCATAGCTCAGATAATTTAGTAATATTGGTAAATATCATAAAGGAAGCTTTCTCATCATTTTATTGAAGTATAAAAACATCTGGAAGAGATCAAAGTTGCCCATTCATGGTTTAGGTTTATGAACTCCATAAAGTTCCCAGAAGTCCAGGAAAGGCTGCCATTGGCGGGCAGTAAGAGGCCAAATCATGTCTGTGACTGAGGATAAATAATTGAAGGCTACCTTGGGAAAATAGGGAGAAAAAATGGAGGCGGACTATGTTGCAGAGAGATGGAAGAGCAAATAGAGGAGGAACAAGCAGTGTGACTATATCAAGAGGAAGATAACAGACAGGAAGCTTTCAAGCCAAGAAGGGCAATAAACTGGAACATCAAAGAGGAGGAGAGGTGATTCAAGGCAGAAAGATTGAAAGGGAGCAAAAGAGTCTTTTGTCAGTAGGTGATCAAAATCCAGAATAGAAGGCATCAGAGATTCTTGTGGTGGAATGTAGTCTGGATTCCCAGTAGAAATCCCTTAACAGAGAACCAACAAAATGTAGATAGCTTGGTTAGAAGAAAGAGGATCAAGATAGGTCTTCCTTAGATGTTCTTAGAATATATCTTTAATGATGCAAGTAGTTGCTTTAATTTCTGTCTGTACGGGAGGAACAATAAGAGAAAGTG
Source organism: Protobothrops mucrosquamatus (assembly GCF_001527695.2). Classification (NCBI taxonomy): domain Eukaryota; kingdom Metazoa; phylum Chordata; class Lepidosauria; order Squamata; family Viperidae; genus Protobothrops; species Protobothrops mucrosquamatus. The sequence continues at coordinate 76,875 of NW_015387939.1, read as the reverse complement.
CTTAGAAGTAGTTCTGTGTGTCTTTCTTGATTTTTGGAGCCTGACATTTCTAGACTTGTTATTGTACATGCTGAACTGAACCTCATTCAGATACTGAGGGAAATATATAGTTATTCCTATAGATAGCAAATGAGCAACACCCTTCCCCCCCGACTGTAAAAACAGGCTAGTGAGTAAAGTTTGGTCTCCCAATTATGTCACTATCATGTCGCTAACACTAGCAGTATTCCAGTATTTGAGAAGTTGCCACAAAGAGGAGGGGGTCAATTTATTTTCCAAGGCACTGGAAAGCAAGACAAGAAACAATGGATGGAAACTAATCAAGGAGAGAAGCAACCTAGAATTAAGAGAATCTTCCTAACAGTGAGGACAATTAACCAGTAGAATAGCTTGCCTTCAGAAGTTGTAGGTGCTTCATCACTGGAATTTTTAAAGAAGAGACTGGACAGCCACTTGCATCAAATTGTATAGGGTCTCCTGGTGGGTGTTGGACTAGAAGACCTCCATGGTCCCTTCCAGCTCTATTCTGACTGATTTAATTATAGAGCTGTATATGTGAAGATTTCCATACAAATTGGAATCTTGATAGTGCAAGGAAGGGCTGCTCACTGCTACTCATGTGAGGAATTTTTTAGGACCCTTGCATGGGCTCGGGGTGCTGAATAGTAGAGCACAAACTCAGGTAACTATATGGATCCCCAAGCATTTGCCAATATCAAAAATCTGGGAGATGGGAATAGAGAAAGTGTGCATATATGTGGGGTTTTGGGGAACAGCCACTCTGGCTGGGCTTCTGTCATATAGTAATAATCATAGTCATCACAATACTCAGAAGAAATGCCTTAATAATCTATTAAGAGGTACCCTAATAATAATCCCTGGTGGCTCCACTTCTTTGCTACCATTAAATAACACCCCACATTGTTTTTCTTTGTCTGTAACCCGCAAGAGTGCAAGACTGAAACAATGGAAACACGCCTTTATCTATTAGCAGCCAATTATAACAGCTCCACTTTAATTCCTGTCTTCCAAGGATGCGAAATGGCATAAGGGTACGGTTGTGTATCCTAACCAGTAATTTGGTAACATCCTCTGCAGGCAGCCTCTTTGGTCTTTTGAACAAGAGGCTTGTGGCAGAGCAGTGGATGGCCCCATCCAAATCACACCCGTAATCAATCCATCTGCTCCAACATGCCCGTTTAAAGATTTCAGCTACAATAAGAGGAATCAATAAGGCTCAATATTGCTTTCTTTCCACAGTATTTTTTCCCCTTCTCCCACCCCTGCCCACCCACCCCCCAGTCACCCATTTCACAAGCTATCGAGATTTCTGAAAGAGACATATTGGAAGCATATTTCCCCTTTTCAGTTTTGCAGAAACTTTTCAAACCAGAAGAATGCAGAGAAGCCTTTTAGAATAAATCTAGTGACCCTGGGGAGTTTACAAATACTAGCATATTAATATACAGCTAAAATAATAATAAAAAACACCATGCTGCTAAAGATGTTTAGTATTATCAGCTCACTGCAGGAGTTTATTAGAAACTCCTGCTTTCTTTTATTAAAATTTCAATTGGCTCAGTGAATGAGATCCTATGTTAGTGTCATAAAGTGAGAAGCCAGAAGGAGAGGATATTGGCATTTAAACGCAGATTTCATTTCGAAAAAATATTTTGTCTCATGCTAGAATATTATATATTGCAAATAAGCAGGGGTGCAGCGAGTGTTAGGAGTGGTTTGAGTACTTTCCAGATCTGTCAGTTTCATTATTTTATTGTTGTTTTGCGGCATATTGTTCCATCATTTTATTGTAGCAGTTTATACCTTTCACCTTGCAATGCCTCCCCTGAGTTTCAGAACAAAAGGATGATCGAGTTCAGTATGAGTCTCTTGGAGATGTGTTTGACAGAGTTCAAGTCTCGGGGATTGGTTTGGAGAGTAATTTCAGCAACCCTGAAAGTCTTGGGTAGAGAAGAACAAGACTGGGTTGAATAGAAATGTGGGAATAGAATGCTAGTTTCCGTGGAAATGTAGCTTCCATGAAGGTAACCATGCCGGTACGTTGCTGCAAATATCGTAGATTTTTCTGGCATTTTAAAGGCTAACACATTTATTAAAGGCATAAGGCTTTTGTGGATTGTAGTTTTCTCCAGGCATGTGATGAGCTGGACTTTGTCCATTAAAGCTGTTCTCCTTAGGATTTTGTCTTTTCAACAGCTTTGTTAGCATAAGGATAGAATCCTAGGTGAAGAGCTTCTTTGTATATTATGAAGAATTGTGAATAAATAGGCTTAGTGGAAAAGGAGGCAGGAGGAAGCATCGGTATTGCCTTGAGCTTTTGTTTCCCTATGTGGTTGTAAGCTGTTTCCACACCTTGTAAAGGATGAATCCTTTATCAGCTTTGTGGAGTTCTTCCGTGGTCCATAAAGATATACATAAAATATCTACGTCTTGGCACATTAGTTCCTCTTGACATATTAGTTGTCTCTGTTGGGATCAAGGTACTAAGACTGCCTATATACTTGGTGCCTTACATAGGAGTGATTTACAACTGGCCTGTGTGTCCCAGATAATTTCTAGGAACAGCATCCGCATCTCGGCATCCATAACGGGGCAACGCCTCGATTCAAAGTTTTGATTCAAGAGAAGTTTGATTGAATCTTTCCTTGGAATTCAATGCTGAATACATTCATTGTCAAACTGAATCAAGTGCCTTTGAATCATGAAAAGAATTTGGAGAGGGGGGACTTTAATGTATGTGCACATATCCTTTGATCAAGTTGCAAAGTTTAGCTGGAGCTCTGTGGATTGTATCACTGCCTCCCATGTTTAGCTGCAGTATGATTGCCATATCATATATCTTTGTGTCATATTCCGAAACCATTTGTATAACAGATTTACCCTCCAGACACCCGTAATTATCACTGTGCCCTATTATTTTTCTGAAATATTCAACTCTACAGTATTTCTGTTAGACAGATGAGACTGTCCATTGAATTTTTTTGGCTCTGCAGGGATCTCCATTTCAATCTTCTCAATCTGCATTTGATGCTCTTTCTGCTATGCTAAAATTGTGCGGTCTCTGCTTAGCCCGGCAGTGTTAGACTACGGAAAAATGAGCATTTCAAGTTAAGCTGCAATCACTCCCTCTTAAGATAAAGGACAAAAAAGTCTCTATCTTTACTGATTTATTATTTAGGTTATTTTTGTTTGTTTGTTTTTTTTCTATTTACAGTATGCCTCGTGGAGTAAATTTTCTAAGGGCTGTCTGGGGAAGAGATCAATACTATCCATATATTTTTAAACAGCTAATATCATATCCACATATAAACACAATATGATGCAGATTGCAAACAAAGGAAAAATCTCATGTGAAAGCTCTTTCAGAGAAGTAATTTGAAGCAGGAAACAGTCCAGGAAAATGGGACTCCCTTTATAGCTTCCTTCTTGAATCATGTTTCCTCTAAGTTTCTTTATAAACAATAACCGCAATTACACATATTTGCACCTGACATGAACATTGGCCCTTCTATTGGGTTCTTCACACAAAGGGTACACCAGCCTTTAGTTTTGCAGATTGGGAAAACTGAGAAATTGAAAGTTCTCCTCTTTGCCCCCAATCTCATAAGTACAGTGAAGAAATGTGTAAAGACTGAACTTCGAAGTTGCTGAAAAATCGCCCCATTAAGCTGAGATATCCTAAGAAGGATGACATTTCCCTTTTGTTATTTTATAATGCTTTCCCGCCATAACGCTGCTGCTTTGGTGGTCTCACTAAAGTGACATGTGGGCTCTGCTTTCTGTATACTCAGAAATAAAGTGTGTGACTTTTTGAAAAGCTGTCGCTGCAGTAATTAACTGAAGATTGCTTGAACTGCAAGATCCGTCATTTGTGTTATTTTGTGGCTACATAATCATCGCTGTGTTGCTTGATAAAGCTCTGCTTAAAAGACACATCCAATGCTTGGGTCCAGCTGCTGAACCAAGAGGAAAACTGTTTTGTATCCCCTTCCACATCTGGACTCTTGACGACAGGGTGCAAAAGTTTGAATCTACTCCCCCACCAGCTGCAGCTGTTTTATGGCAGGTTTCGAACATTTTACACATGGTTGCCTGCTTGGAAAATATTTTCCAGATTTACATGTTTACAGTATTGACACATGAAGCAGAAGGACCTTCTTTTTTGATTAGGATATGAAGTGTTCATAGGCTGCACACTAACTTTATAAAAAATGGAAATGGGTCGTTTAAAACTTTCAAACAAATTCGAGTTCTTTTTGATCTTGACTCCAAGTCTCTGTTATTGCCACAATGTTTTTCTTCTTTTTAAAATTCTATCCTGTGCATTTCTATATAAATATGTTCTTTGTTATTGTATATTACGACTATTGCCTTGGAAGCTTTATGCAACATATTTAATCAATTTTATTTCAGAGAGTAGGACCTTCAGGAAGAAACATTGGCAACCAGCTTGAGCACAGAACCCCTCCAAAATCTTTAACTTTGAAATATTGAGGATTTTTTGACCCAAAATTTTAAGGTATCAGTCATCAACCTTACAAAAATGAATGAATAATCATTGTGTTGCCATAAATGCATTAAAAATGCTTCATTTAAATACATTTTGTAAGGTCGTAAAATGATTATATTTGAGAAAAAGTAATTATATAAATTAACTTGACCTTGAGTCAGGATTTAGTATTTTTGGATGTACAAAGTCTTTTAAATTATAGACCTACTACATGAGTGGTGTGTGTGTGTATGTAGGTATATATGTATGTATGTGCATGTATATATAGTATATATATGTATATATATTTGTGTATGTGTGTGTATGGTCATTCTTTACTGATTTTTTAATGTAAATATATACATGTACAGTATGAGATGCCCTTAAATAGCCCTCTCTTCTCTGTTTAATTAAATAAAGAAATATAACAATAGCAGCAACAAAAAATCTGTACAAAGTTTCACCATATGTTCCTGTTGTTCATCATTTTGGCTACCTCAGAATCTAATAGTTGCTAGAGAGGGCAGTCAGTTGTCTGCCACATATCTTTTTTAAATTTCATAGCCTGTTTCCCCCCCTCTCAGTTCCTTCAGATATCACATAGGGACTTATTATGATAGATGTACAACCCCTGGCAAGTTCCTTAAAAGTTTGCTTAGGTGGCTAGGAAATCTCCACTGCTCCTTTTTTGGGCAGGCTTTTTGATATAGTCCTTGTAATTCAAGTCAATATTTTACCTACTTGATGAAGTAAGTTAACAGTCAGTGAAAGCTCATCTTCCCTTAGTCCCACCCCTGGGATTCTCAGCCCACTCTTCTTGTTTCTGTGAAAGACTATTACATCCACAGTTCTGAAAAATCCCAATTCACTAGGAGTCCCTGAATTGGACCACAAAAATATGGATAATCACTTGTCATTGTCAGCCATTCTGTGGTGTTTGACCTTTAGCCGCTCTATGAATCAGCACTCTCCATGCCCCTCTGTCTCACACTGTCTAAATCAGGGTGTTTCACCTTTTTCACAGATTGTACCACTTTTAGGACATGACAATATTCGAGTACCACCAGTGTCAAAGGTGGTGTCAAAAACTTGATGACTGAAAAAAAGAGGGGGGGATTTGGGGTTTTACTGATTAGATTCATTTGTTGCTATAGAAATGGATGTACTTTGGCACTTAGTTTATACTATTATGGAAAAGTATAAAGTTGTGGTTCGATGTTAATGCTTCATTCTACTGCAGCAGAGGAAGTTGGAAGTCAATGCCTTTTCTTTTTCCCTTCTCCCCCTCACTTTTTTCCCCTTCTTCCTCCCCACTGTATTGTACTATTTGCTTTTGTGTTTTTGTATTTTAATCTATAACAGGGCTGTCAAACTGCCAGCCCGTGGGCCGGACGCGTCACGAGGAAACCGTGCCCACCCCATTGCCGGCAATGGGGAAAAAGCTCTGATACGTCGCACGATGTCATGTGACATCACGGGTTTGACATGTCTGATCTATAATATAATAAAATGTTACAAACCATTAAAAAAAAAGAAAAAAGTACCAGTTTTAATTTCTTTGGTGGGGATTTCTTTGCTGAATCACTTTCCCTTTGCACTGACAAATGTATGATGAATTTATCCATATTTATTAATATGCACCACTACCTTGGTGGTCAGATGGCTGGTCGGCCCTTCTTCCTCTCCTCTCTCTTTTTCCTCACTGCCTGTTGGGCTCTCCTTCCACAGTTTCTTCTCCTCTGTCTCTTCTTCCTCCCTCTTCGATGTACCTCTAGCTATGTGCTGCGTCCGGAAGCACCAATCAACTGGAGCCTGGCACTGATTGTGGGGCAGCCCTGCAGAAGCACCGATCAGCTTGTAGCCACGTGCACTGATCCTGGGGCTTCTGCTGAGCCCCAACAGCCCTGCAGCTCCAGCTGACTCTCCCTCAGGTTTGTGTGGTGCTGCTGCTGCTTCAGCTCATTTCCCTCCCCTGCTACACTTGTCTAAGATGGTCACGTACCACCTGCCAAGTGCCAAAGTACATCCAGTTGAAAAGCCCTAGTCTAGATCAGAGGTGAGGAACTACAGTTCCTTTATGACTTCTGGACTTCATCCCCCAGAATTCCTGAGCCAGCCATGTTATGATTGGCCAGCTTAAAAATAATGACCAAATGACTAACACAAGTAAGCTAGTTTACAAGAAAAGCTTTGGATTATAGAGTTGTGAATATAGTCTGTAAAAGATATGTTAGTGGTCAGGGCTCCTCTGGACCCATTGAAGAAATTGTGTATTAAAGTTTTTTCTTGAGATGCATGTTGCTTTAAAATGCATCGTCCTTTCCATAAACCCTAGAGTAAGCTTTATTATTATATCTACAAAACATAGAGGAGAAGGTGGATTAAAGTCACTTTAGTCACATTAACTTCAGTTTGACTAATTAAGCTTGAATCCAAGTATTTTCAGCTTCAGTTGCTTATAAAGTGAGTTGTGTTATTCTACCCAGCCACTCAGGAAGCATTTATACACACACAAATGCAGAGAAACATATACATACCCATCAAAAATCCATGAAATGAACGCTTATCCAATTCTTTCCCTTGGAATTTAGTAAGCTAATGATTTGACAGAGAAACAAATGTGTGCTTCTTCAGTTTTCTTCATCTGATATCTAGCAGGTGTTTAGAAATTAAAACAAAGGGCAGTTTGTACAAGTACTTGAGGAAACTGGATGCATTTTGATTAGCTTTTAATTTTTAATTGCTAGCTGTGGTAAGGCAAGGATTAACTGAAGGAAACAAAGAAGATCTAATAAAGAAAGCCATATAAAATACAAGTGAATCATCTCATGAAATGTAGCTCTGTCACTAGAAATAACAACTCCTAAAATAAACAGTGCATATATATTCTCTTACAGGAAAGCCTCACCATAGGCAGTCGAGCTACTAAAAATTTATATTTATATTGAAATAATCTCTGAAAGAATGTATAACTGCTGCAGTTCTAGGGTAAAAAAAATAAAATATCCCTTGGATAAAAGGCTGTCAATTTATATATATTTGCAAAAAAAAAGGAAGCCATGCCTTTGCTGACAATGGTGAAGGAGTGTAGGGCAGATTTTAGCTAATAAACTAGTTAAACAGCTAGCAATTCTACAATACACATCTGGTTATCTAAAGCCAAATAAGCACAATTCAGGCTTTCAGGATCAATGTACTCTCTTTGAATCCCCTTTTCAACAGAGCCCTAAATTGTTTAAAGACAGATAGAAAATGACAATCCAGTTGTCTAAAAGAGATTCATTGGAATGGCCTCCAAACTGTAATCCAGACATATATTTGACTTTCTCTAGATCAGGGATTTCCAATATTTACATTTAGACTTATCTACATTGCCCAGGTGCCCGGTTACCAAAAGGAGAAGCAACAATATTTAAAAAAGCAGAAATGGACGTCACTCTGTATTTTTCAGCCCTTGGAGTTACACCAGATCAAGAAATAGATCCCATAGAGATTCCAAGAATGCTAATTTCTTGTTGTAGGGTATAGTAATAGGATCTTTAAAAGCCTGTGCAAAACCTTCACTTCCCCTCTTAAGGGCAACAGAGTCAAGATGGAGCTGTTCTGCCATCCCCACTAGGCAGACCAGACCAAGGAATTCTACAAGAAAACTAAAATTAATTTTATTGAGATTGACTATAAGAACAGAATCTTGAAAATCTCGTTGTGTTGTACCTTCTCCCCTTCTTATAATTCAGTGAATTAGGGAGTTGCCTTGGCAACAAAAGTTTGCCAAAGATCTCCATCAAGGTCGTTTTCTCTATCTTTTATGGTTCTGTATCTCTTTCTTGTGTTTTCTTGTTTCCCAGAGTTGAGTGACTTTATCATTTCTTTCATTTCCTTCGTAAGTCCAGAGCTACATTTTTCTACAATTGTAACATTGTTCACATTACAAATTTGACTTACAGGAATACTTTTGTGCTGTAGTTTTAAAGTGGTGGTCCCCAACCTTTTGGGTTCCATGTAGAGAGAGTTTTCTGTGGACCAGAGGGGGCGTGGTTTATGTGCTGCCTGCAACCCACGGATGGGGCTTTGCTTGTTTGTGCGGCCCGGTTTCTGGCATGCCAGAAACAGGGACCCCTGTTTTAAAGTATAGATTTCCATGAATGTTCCTATCCGTTTCAGCTGTGCACTATGTTTTCTTACCTGCTAATTGCAGCAATTAATTGGCTTCCTTGTAGAAGCAGACATAGCTTGGAAATGAGTCAGTGGTTGGCCTAATCTTCATGTCTTCTAGAGCTAGCTTTGCCAGGAGTACTACACTAGCACAATTATTATAGTAGAGGTAGTCCTCAACTTACGAAAATTCATTTAATGACCATTTGAAGTTACAACGGCCCTGAAAAAAGTGATTTATGACCGTTTTTCACACTTACGACTGTCACATGTTCATGTGATCAAAATTCAGACGCTTGGCAATTGGCTCACATTTATGACAGTTGCAGTATCCCAGGGTCATGTGATCACCTTTTGCAACTTTCTGACAAGAAACGTCAACGGAGAAGCCAGATTCACCTAACAACCTTGTTACTGACTTAACAACTGCAGCGATTCACTTAACATCTGTGGGAAGAAAGCTCATAAAATGGGGCAAAACCCACTTAATGTCTCACTTAGCAACAGAAATTTCGGGTTCAATTGTAGTCATACGTCAAGGACTACCTGTACATTGTTTTCAAACTAAGAACTTTACAAGGCAAACCAATAAACGTTGTGCTGTTAGATATATGGTAAAGGCAGTGCTTTTTTTTGTAAAAAAAAGAGGTGCCAGAAATCACACACGTCATACAAACCGCCTTGCCTACCCTACAAGGTTCCATCCCAAAAAGGTGCTGGAACTCAGTTCTGGGCATTCTATGACAAAAAAAGCCCTGGGTAAAGGTAGCCTTGGAAAATATTTTGTTTTAAAGCTGCTAGTTGTGCTTTAACTTGGCACATATAGCAACTCCATACATATTTTCATCTACCTTTCCTCTGAAAGGAACTTAGGGCAGGAGCTAGCATTCTCCTATGTTATCTCCATACCTAATATAGAGTTTAGGTTACCTGAGAAATAAGACTGGCCTAATCTCACTCAGGGAATTTTGTGACTGACTTTAGTGTCCCTTTTAGGCAACTGAATTGTCATTTTGTATCTGCCTTTAAACAATTTAGGGCTCTGTTGAATAGGTCTCCCTCAGTCAAGTCAAACCTATTTTAGATAAAACCTATATAGTTTTATCAACTATATCCCCTGCCTCTTTCTGCCAAATTTCCTAATACTTCCCCCCCCCACCACCTTGGATTAAAAAAAATGCAGTATTTCTGGAACATATTAGCTTTCATTCTTATCAGCTTTTGCTAAGTATTTACAGATAAAGGGAGTTTCTAAGGACTTGCAATTCATCATCAGCCTATACTTAAACTCCCTTCATTTCTCTATCACTGTAAACGGGGCTGTGTTATTTGAAGGAGCTGCTTTCCTGCCTCCGAGCTTTCCCTTCCCCTGTAGCAGGGTTTCCTTTACAGTTTTCGCACCGTGAAAGTTGAGGTACATTTATAATTCTCTCCTCCTGTGACTAGAACTCTATTGTATTTTGTACCTTGCTCCAGGTAATACTTAGAAACACCACTGGCATTGCTATTACACGGTCTATAGGCTTGTTTATCTGTTAATTGATTCTCCTGGGGAGGGAAGCTGACACCGCCATTCTAATATGGCTTAATATGATCAAGACAATAAAGCTTTTGAAACTGTCAGCAGTACTTGGAAGTATTCTCTTAAACATTACTAGCAATTAGTTTTCTTTTCCTTTCAGTTAAAAGCTATTTTAGGATGCTACCCATCTCTGTGTAGAACAGGGGTTTCAAACTGCTGGCTGGTGGGCTGGATGTGTAAGGCCGAAACCACAGCTCCGGCAATGGGAAAAAAAAATCGCGATACGTCATGACACGTCATGTAGAATATCAGTGAGCTGGTGGAAACAGCAGTGAATTTGCTACCAACATAGCTTAATATGGTCAGAGCCAGAGATGAGGATCATTGGGCACCTGTCAACTTTCTGGTGTAATGACTTTCCTCATGGCTCTGGTGTCTCAATCTTCTCCTCCTCTTCCTCCCCATCTAGTTTCTATGGGCTGGGTCCAGAAGAAAGGTAAGAGCAGGCTTGATCATGGGTCTACTTTCTTGTTAAAGGGTCTCCCCAAAACTGAAGTTGTTACTGTTGCATAAGAAGACCATGAAGGTGAGAGGCAAGTCTACACTTGGGCAATAATCACAAGCTCCTGTTCCTCCCAAGGACCAACCTTGATTTGCAGAATTTCTGCCTGGGTTGTCCCAAAGAAAAGTTTGAAAAAAAGGAAAGGAAAGCAATGCCTTTCCTCCCACAGTGGGAAAACTCCAAAAATGGAATTGGCATCTTTCAGTGGTGATTAAACCTCTAAAATATTAATGCCATTAAAAATTTAATATCGCCCTTTGTGCCCTTCTCTGGTAGTTTGCAAGCCTGCTCAAGTAGTGGAGTAATTTAGACGCAGACCTGGAAGCAGCACTTATGCATGTACTTAACTCTATGCATATGTATAGATTATTTGCTTAATGGAACTCCTCTTGTGTGTAATAATGAGTGTAGTGTCTGCAGGGTTTTATCCTATTGCTTTGCCAGGATTCCTGGAAAAAAAACAAAACAAAACAAAACAAAAAACAAACAACAGCCCTAAAAGCACCACTGTCTATTGAACAGTGAAGGCAAATGAGTCTCCCAAATATGCATTGCCACCGGTAAATTGAAAGAGAAAAAAAAATTAAATCCATTGACGGTCCAGCAATGGAAGAACGCACTTTGGGTCTGACGTACATTGTGATTGTGAACGGAAGCTGCTTGTGCCCCTTGGGTTGGTGTTTTGCATGGATGCCTTTGTTTAATGCACGTCCCTTTTTTGGATTAGAGAGAGCAGGCAGTTGGCTAAAAGCAGAGCCTTTTTGCCAGCAGGGAAAATGGATGCACCCATTTTATACAGGAAGAATGAAGAGCTGCCCGCGGAGTGCAGGGACTAAGGTTTGGGAATACTGTTTTCTTGCCTTCCTTGATACATTTTAGTGAAGTGGGCGAGCCCCTTAAAATTCACTCCACCGAGGAGAGTTTTATTAAGCAGAGCCCATTTAAACCAAAATAGGAGTACAGTCCATTAATTTGTAGCCTTTGGATGGAGTCCTATACACATATGTACAAAATCCTATGAGTACTGTGGGTCTTCCCTCCAAGTAGACATTTGAAGATTTTGTGAGAGCATTACCTTGGTTTTTAAGCACACTTTTTTCCTTTTCTAATAGGAAAATATCCCTTGGATAAAAGGCTGACTAGGAAATTCTAAACTGCCCTGGCGAGTAACTGCTAATTAATTCCATGGACTTGTTTCTGACAAGGTTTGAATATTTTCCAATTGTTAGGACAAATCATTTGAAACCTATCAAATCAGGCTATTCCAATTTTGTTTGCTTTTTAATAGTTATCAATGGGCAACCTGTAACATGGATGATTTGCACCAGAGATGGGGAATGATGGACCTTTTATGACTTGTGGACTTCAACTCCCAGAATTCCTGAGCCAGCCAGAATTCTGGGAGTTGAAGTCCACAAGTCATAAAGGGGCCATCCTTCCCCATCCCTGATCTACACGCTTCTGCATTTTGTAAAACAAAAAGTGTCCAGAAATCTATTCTTGTCCAAGATAGAAGCTACCCACTGCAAATAGTAATTTACAACGGAGTCTTCAGCAAATAAATACATAAATAAATATTTATTGTTCAAGGAGTTATGAATGCACATGTACATAATGTACATAAAAAAAGAATGGGGTTTCAATCCCACAGTTTTTTTATGTACATTCTTTTTTAATGTACAGCTGAGATTGTTATCTTGTTTTTTTCAACCCTTTATAATTCCTTCCTTCCTTCCTTCCTTCCTTCCTTCCTTCCTTCCTTCCTTCCTTCCTTCCTTCCTTCCTTCCTTCCTTCCTTCCTTCCTTCCTTCCTTCCTTCCAATACAGTGTAAATGAGATCCTACACTTAATGCCATGTCTCCTTTCCTTTTCTGCAGATATCTACAGCAAGATGTGGCACTCTGGCAAGTCTGCAGGGAATGCCATGTTACCTATGCTTGGCTTAAGGAATCAGGGGAGCCAGGGTTATGATATGCTTCCCAATGATACAAGCACCCTGGAGTAGGCAAGTGTTGTTACTGAGGAATGCAAGCTGTGCACCACCAGTTGTTCATTCCTGCCCTTTACAGCCACCACCAACAATTTATGAGGCCCCTCAGATGTAAGGGAAAAAAAATGAAATGTATTAAAATGCCATGACTTTGTACTTTTGCATAATGCCATAAATCTTCCTTTATGATGTACTTAATGCAAATAATATTACAAAATAATGTGCATTATGCACATTTCTTAGGCTGTAAACGACTCATGACACAAAATTAGCCCATTCAATTATAGAGAGGCTTTCAAACAAGAAGCTAATCTGGGGCGCCTATTCCTTCCCCACTGCTTTGAACAGCACGTGTTTCAGTGTGTTATTAATTCAGCCACGCTGCGAACTGTGGAAGTCTCTTTCCTTTTTAGATTTCACACACGGAACACATTTCCCCACATTTACTGTCCATATTTTCATGGTAACTACCCTGTTTCCTGTGTTTTCTTTGACTGGAGCCGACCACACTAAACGTGTGGCAGACAAATGCATAGCAGGTACATCACAGCTAAAAGCAAGCAGACGGTGGTCTTTCAACTCACATATGTCATAGAGTGGTTGCTGTTCCTGGTGTTATTCATAAAGGAAAGTGGCCTCTTCTTTGGGGACAGTACTGGTTGACTGCTGTCCAAAACCTGTAAGGACATTTTTTCCTGTGTGGGACAACAGGCGAAATCATGGAACAACTGAACCATATGATCAGATTTAGTGCCTTTGCAATAACCAGTCAAAATTCCATTATTATGTGTGGATTAAGTTTAGGGTCCAGAGATATAAACCAAGCAAGAATAGTCTCATTATGGGTGGAGTGAGTTTCTGCTACTTAGATCCACTCCCTGGTATATCAGCATTTTCAGTAGTCTTGTAACAAAAATCAAGAACATAAATAATGAAATACCAACTCAATAAACTTGGTAACCTCTCTGCAGTTTGTTCTTCTACCCTCTCGTCCAATGAGAACCAGCCAACTGGATAAAGTCCATAAGATAGAACATTCACATCAATATGTCTCATGATCAGTATGTCAATACACTTTCAAGTGTGTCCATTTATTTTGTTTCACAGTATGAGTTTTAATATTTGCCTGGAACTCTCAACGTTTATTTTTTGGGGAAAAATGGAGAAAGCACCTATGCCTCTTGGCAAGACAAGATATTTGATTATAATTCATTCCCCTAGTCATGGCATTTGCACATTATCCTTGAATTGTTTGAGTTTTCTTTCTTTCTTTCTTTCTTTCTTTCTTTCTTTCTTTCTTTCTTTCTTTCTTTCTTTCTTTCTTTCTTTCTTTTTTAGTACAATGTACTTGTTACTGTAAAGCAAAAGCAAACCCAGCCCATCTCAAATCAGCATCGGTCATAAAATCTTTGGAACCAACCATGTGGATGGGAACGTAAAGATGCGTGCTTACCTATATCCCCTCTGTCTTTGTGTATATAGACAAATGCTTTTGGAGAACAGTCTTGAATAATTATTTCCAATGAAAACATATGCTAGGATTTTGGATGATGGACTCCCACATACGTACACTCAGACTGGGTGTTTTAACAGTTTATCAACAACAGTGGTACTGGAAAAAAATCCCCAAGAGGTTAAAAAAAGAAGATGCAAATTATGCTAGGTTATAGTTGATAAATATTTCCAAAATGTTCCATGTTAAAAAAATAAGGGTATTTATTAATGCAGTGGAGAAGTGTGGTATTGTGTGGTAGGGCCAGGGAGATGTGGTATTGTGTTGTCAGTACACTGAAATGAGAAATACATTTTGCCCAGTTTATCTTCCAGTTCTGGTGCATATACTTGTTGTTTCATCCACAGAATGTGTCCAAATCTTTTATCGTTCACATTGTAAAAAATGAATCTTAGATTTTTCTTAATGAATATCACGAAGCAATGATCATACTGTAAATAAACAAGCTATTCTCAGATGTTAAGTTCAGGCCTTTTATTAGCTGAAAAGAATTCTTACTGCCCTGAATTAGGTTTTATGGTTGTCTGCTCCATACCCTTCTGAGTGAGAAGGTAATTACAGGGAAATAACTTACCAAGATTGGACTTCTCTTAGTGGAGAAATCACTGGAGACTTTCTTTGTTTTTGAAATATGTAATTGGTATAAAGATTTGGAAGAAACGAAGAAACTGACACAAAGAGCTCAAGCATTCATTAGCAGGGATGAAGATATCCATATTATGCAAAATTAGATGTCCCCAGAGAGAAGCTAAACTGCTAAGCTAGAGGTTTGCCTTTTCCAATCTGTTAAACTTTAAGCACTTCTACCCCTCATCTTCAGGGTGTACTAAAAGAATGGAAGAAATTGCTCTCGTCCAGCCCCAACATGGGCACACACTGATACTTGCAATAAATTACACTAAGGGCCAGCTCTAGACATTGTGGCACTCCAAGCCAGTGGTCCCCAACCTTTTTGGCACCAGGGACTGATTTTTCCAAGGACGGGGGTAAATAGTGGGGGTGGTTTTGCATGCAACCTAGATCCAGCGCATGCACAGATGAAGCTTCGCTCACTTGCCCTCTGCTTGTGCTGCCCAGTTCCTAACAGACTGGTATCAGGCCACAGCCCCGGAATTGGGGATCCCTTCTCTGATGCCCTCTAGGCAAAAAGGTACCCTCTTTTTTTTCTTTTGTTTTTGAGTTTTTGAGGTTTGTACTTAGGATTTTCAGCCTTAGACAATTTTTCTTTTTTCTTAGTATCTTTATCCTATTTGCTTTGAATCACAGCACATCATTTTAATTATACCAGAATTGTTTGTTACCATACAGCAACACTTCTGCAAAATTTTATCTAATCCTCCAGTGGGTGTGCTTTTGCACAGAAGGCATCATTTCCACTTTTTCCCCACAATAATTTCTTTTTTGACTTGAAGTGTCTGGTTAGCATGGTCGACCGGTTAAATACCACTTGATCAACTTTGTGGTAAGTTCGAAAAGCGTGGAAAGTTCTAAAGCAACAAGCAATGCTACTTGATTTTACACTCGAATATTTTTGAAAACATTTCAGTTTCAGTGTCCCCTAAAATCTGGCATCTTAGGAAACTTGCCTAAGTTGCTTAGGCCTAGAACTGGCCCTGGCTGTACTAGATTACTGTGCAGGTATATCACAAGAGGGCCATTGCTTCTTGGTGTGATCCATCTTTTTACACCTCCTTCCTTTTCTAGTTCTGCAGCATAACTCATTTATACAATCACTTGAAAGAGGATGAAAGAGCCACAGACTTCCATTAACTGGACATCTGCACAAATAACTGATAGTTTGCTGCTTCTTTGGCCTTCCTTTACCTGTATTGCTAAACTAAATTCAGATAAAGTTTTTTTTTTTAAATTTACCAATAATGAAAGCATATTTGTGGAAGTTTTCACATCTGTGAAAGTGAAAGAACAAAGGAAATTGCTGATCGTGGTGTTGCTTTTGGTCCCAGGAGATATGTATCATCTTTATTACTTTATTACTAATATGCTTATACAGTACTATCAATAAGGCTAGTCTCAAGCTCTGAGGAATCAATAGATTAAGACTTTGTTTACCCCCTTGAACACGGCTGCCATAGAGAGGCAACCATTGTTCTAAATAATACAGAGTTAATTAAATACTCTTACGCTTTCCACTTTCTTGGCACTTACAACATTAAAAATGTCTCAAGTATTATTATATCAAGCAGATACATACAAGCATGAAGTGAATGAATTACAAGAAAGGATAATTGAGTCAGGTGTCTGAAGGTAAGATGACATACAGTTAGTCCTCGACTTACGACCACAATTGAGCTAAAATTTTCTGTTGCTAAGCAAGACAGTTGTGAGTTTTGCCCCATTTTACAACATTTCTTGCTACAGTTTTTAAGTGAATCACTGCAGTTAAGTTAGTAACATGGTTGTTAAGTGAATCTGGCTTCCCCATTAATTTTGCTTGTCAGGGGGTCACAAAAGGTGATCATATGACCCCAGGGCACTGCAGCTTGCCAGTTGCCAAGCATCTGAGTTTTGATCATGACTCTGTGGGGATGCTACAAAGTGTGAAAAATGATCATTAGTCACCTTTTTCACTGCTGTTGTAACTTCAAACGATCACTAAATTAATGGTTGTAAGTCGAGCAGCACCTGCATGTAGGAATGGATTGTGTGGGAAAGTAGATGGTAAGAATAACAGGTGTCCAAAGAGAATAATGTTAATTGTGTACAGAGACAAAATCATTTCTGTAGTCCGGAAATCATGTTGTAAGTGGGCTGCTTATGGATTTCATTTGGTCCTTCTGTTGAACTAAACCAACCTGATATTCACTTCTCAGTCTGCCATGCAAATTAGTCTGATGCATATTTATTTTTTCAATATTTTTTCTTCTATAAATTAATATCCTGTGACTATCACTGAGTGTTGTATCTTATGATTTATGATGAATGTATTTTGTGATGACTATAATCATGATTTATCACTTGTTGCTTGTATGTACACTGAAAGCTTATGCACCAGAGACAGATTCCTTGTGTGTCTAATCACCCTTGGCCAATAAAGAATTCTACTTCTAATTCTAAAGATATTACCTAGAAATGGACAGAGTTGATAAAAGATATCAATAGTACACCGAGTTGTTTTCATGATATAAAAATGAAGACTTTTGAGTTTAGTGCCAACATTTCCACAATTATTTATATACATTAAAACAACAAAACATTCCTGTAAATAATATAGGTAAATATTTAATTTCTGACTTCCCTTTATACACCAAACAATTTACAGTACCAATTGGTGTAGACTACAGAATCCAGACTCAAAGTGCTTGTTGTTTTAGATCTTATATTTATATCTTGCTCCATAATCTATATACTATTAAAACTCTTATTACCTTTTGATTGTTTGTAATGTTCAACTGGATGAAACGATGCACCATCGGGCAACAATTTTTAACCTGTTGTACCCAGTGGTGGGATTCAAATATGTGAACAACTGGTTCTTTGTGTGGATGCCGCTTCAGGAACTCCATTGTGGGCCTGGGCAACAAAAAATTAGCTAATGGTTCTGCCAAACTCATGTGAACTGGCTGAATCCCACCACTGGTTGTACCTCAAATGGACTAACTTAAAACATGTGTGCCACATCAGGAACCCTGTCTCCCGTGGGATTGAAATTTGGCAAAATTGTAGCCACTTCGGTCCCACCATGCCTTCTGACTACATTTTCCAGAAACCCACAGGTTGTGTGGTGTAAGGGAAAATGGGAATGACATATCCCTGCCCTCTTTAATACTTCTGGTCCTTGTGCCCAATCAGCTGGCAGCAAGGCTCAACAGGCGAATAGGGATTGGCTGCTTTGAAACTGAGGCTGAAATTTGAAATTTTTAATGACGGTGGGCAGCAAGGGAAGGATAAGGAAGTGACTCAGATGCCTGCTGGTGAGATAGGGTTGGGAGGCACCAGCGGTGGATAGGTGATCTCTCCTTCCCTAGATGGGTGTGGATGAAGTTTTCCTTGTGGTCTGCTGCTCCCTTTGTTCCCCTGCCCTTCAACAAAATGGTAGGCATTTCCATGGATCAACAGATGAGGAATGATTTCTGATACTCCCTGCCAACTTCCCACAAACAAGGTTATTAGGGAAGCTGGCACAAAGTTGAAGTGGTTCCCACTCTCACTCCTTTTTGCTTGCCTGTGGTCATTCTGTTTCTCTGTTTATGTAAGGAAATATGTCTGAAAGGATGACTGAACTGCTCACAGGTTCTCTAGTATATAATATATATGGAAGCCACTCTTGCTTCAATTTAATTAAAAATCTATTAAGTATATATACTCTTAATTTTGCCATTGAGAAGAGCTGTGCTTACTTTTATCTACTGGCTCTTTTTTTTTCTCCAGCCCCTCATTTCAACACTTTGTGGTTGTTTCCCTTGACATTTCCTTCCACCCACCTCACTAGCCAAGGAAAATGAAATTATCTTTATAGTGGCCATAAGTAAAAGTTACAATAAAAGTAAAAAGAGCCTACTTTCGTTCTTCATTACATAGGTATAATATGAAATCTGTTTCCCGTGTCATTTATGTAAGACTTAGAAGCAGGTGGCAATCTGTTCATTTTTACAGTCTCAGGCATATATACTATTCCCATTTCAGAATAAGCAGTGTTATTCAGAGCACAGCCTGGAAGTACTGTAAAAAAAATAATAACTTCAAGGAACTAAAGGCAAAGCGATAAGCAAAGAAAGGGAAATATAGCTAAAACTGATTTATGTCAACACTTCCCACTCTGCTGCTTCATTGCTTTCTATTCTTGAAATCATTTATACTTCCACCATGTCTGCTCACATTGCCTTTTAATTCTTTTTCTTCTGAGGATTTCATTAAATCCTACTGACCTTTTTGGTCTTTCCCCTCCTCTTGCTCTCTTCGTTTTTATTTATTAATTTGTATCCTGCCTTTATTATTTTATAAATAACTCATTATGTCCGTTATGCATTATGCCGTGGCTGCTTCTACTAATATGAAGGTTCATGTTATGTGCAAGTAGTTCTTGACTTACAACCATTGGTTTAGTGACTGTTTGAAGTTACAATGGCATAGAAAAAAAATGACTTGTGACTGTTTTTCACCCTCATGACTATTGTAGCATGGTCACATGATCAAAATTTGGACACTTGACAACTGGTTCATGTTTATGATGGTTGCTGTGTCCCGGGGTCAAGTGATCACCTTTGTTAACCTTCAGACAAGGAAAGTCAATGGGAAAACGGTGTTATTAACTTAGCCACTGCAGTGATTCACTTAACCACTGTGGCAACAAAGGTCATAAAATGGGGCAAAACTACTTTGCTTCACAACATAAATTTTGGGCTCACTTATGGTCCTACCACGAAGACTACCTATATTAATAAAAGTTCAGGATATGCTACTGCTTTGAAAGACATTGTGTCCTGTTCCAATTGAACTTTCTACGTTTATGGGTGTTTGAAGCAAAAATTAGGGAATTTAAAATAAGATTTTTCCTACTGTACAAAATTTATTCCCGAATTTCTTGGTAATAATGTTACACATCATTAAGCTGCTAAATAAGCCGAAGGCTGCAGTCTTAATCACAGGTACTGGAGAAAAATGTATAGAGCTTATATAGACATTTTTGTACTATTAAGGCAGTATTTAAGAAAAACTGGTTCAACTTAGGGAAATGTAGGCAAGGCCCTGGTAAGAATGAAAAACAAAACAAAAACCAGAACCCCTGCTCTGCTTTTCAAACTGCATTGACATAGTTTTGACATAGTTTTGATGATAATCATTTATCAGCAAACATGGTAAAGTACTGAAGACTGAGAGGCTGTATTCCATATTATTTTAGAATGTTCCTTGATAATGGATTACTATCTGAAACACAACGGAAATACAGGATACTATTTGGAAATAAAACAGTAGCTGCTTTGTTTTTTGGCTGTATTTTTTTTACATTGCTGTGATATATATATATTTGTATGCATATGTATGGTTTTCTTTGATTGTTATATTAAGGATGCTACATTTTGCATATCTTGGGTTAATATAAGGTTCTACAAAAATTCTGGAAAGTTTCCAATCCTCCTGCCCCAACATATTAAAGAAATAACAAGATGTGTTCCAAAGGGAATAAACGGTAAGACGTAGTTTAGAAAGATCACATAAAAGCTATGTAGGATATTAGTTGGTAGCTTAGCAAGAACTATTCTTAGAAAAAAGGAAAGTGAGATAACTAGCAAGGGTAGAATAGTGTTCAAAGAGACAGAGAATATAATGAGAAAGTGCAGATTAAAGGCTGCTCGTAACACACAGTGTGACAATGATAATACTATGCCTCATTTTGATTGGGAAAAAAATATTCTAAATTGGAATAGGGTGTAAATATATACAAATGTTACCAGTATTGTAGAGCTCATTATTTTAAGTGTAACGGGTTCTTTCACAGAGCTGCATCCCCCCCTTAGGTGAGGGAATTCTGCTCTTGACAACAGTTCCCATTATTGAACCCTCCCCTGCCATCTTCTTGGATGGGTGGCAAAACTACCCCAGAGGTTCTTTCAGATATGGGAGGGGGTACCTAGGGGGTATGAACATTAAGAATCTGTTCCACTGGCAAAATAGCATCTGCCAGCCGAATGACACTGTTGGATCCGTCCCATGTATTTTAATGTTCAATTTCTGAATACATTAACATATTTTACAATTCTGTAACGACAACTCTACATTTGTTTCATTAAATGATAACTTCCTTGAAAAAGTTTCAAATGCACTAGGTCTATCTAATATTGAAAGAAACTCAAAGAAGATTCCAGGCAGACGCTGATATACAAACAGTGGCCTTTGTAATACACAAAGGACTGGCCAGCATCAAGATCAGACTGTGGGGTCACAAAACCCACATTATTGCACCAAGAGAAACACTAATTAATTTTAGTGAATTCATTTAAAAGAATTGGAACTGGCAATGTGATGGGAAACAATGGAATGACAAGGTGAAAAAGGTGATAATATGGCAACATCTGATTTCTTAGGTGTATATTTTTTTTAGGGTGGGAATGGTATCAATTCTAGGCAAAAAGATCAGTGATGGGCAACCTCATCCTTATTTTCCTAAGATCACTGCTGAAAAATTGCTATAATTTCTGATTTACAGATGGAGAACTGGAATTGAGATGTAGGTTTTCATACACGTCTGTGTATTTCTGAAGTTTTCGTGACTTGTCAAGAATGCCTATTGAAATAGGGATTTGCAGAAATAAAATAGGATCTGAACCAGTTTAACTGAGTGTAACTGCTTTTAATTATATTTGGAAAGACATTTTGGAATTTTTAAATGTTTAGAATTTTGGACTTTGGTGCTCAGTTGTAAGATACCTTATTGATGGGAGCGAACTAAGCAAAGGACTCTAAATTTTATGGATAAATTTCTGATACTGACATCAGATAAGGGTTTTCTTCCTCTTTTAATGTTCTTCAGGTATGAAAATATCCCATTAAGTCATACTATTAATATACTAATATTAAATACTATATTAGAAATCTGTAACTATTGGGAAGGGAAAACCATTACCATCATCTGAAACTGAAATTGATTTGATCCTTCCCCACCCTTGTTTGTGTAATTAATTAGTGAAGAATAAATCATTACGTACTTCTAGGAGAATCAATGAAAACTGCCTTCATTTATATCAAATGATCGTCAGTGTCCTCACCATTAAAGATGATTATTTGATTAAAGATGTGAACAATGATCTTACGTGTTACATTCTGTCAATCTTCCTGATCCAGCAGAGGTTTAATGGCAAGGTCTTGTAAACTCCATTGTAAGCTTAGATTGGCTTCTATTATACTCATTGATAGGGATCACATATAACGTCAGTTTCTGTCTGCTTATCCATTCAGTTGTGGAATCCCTAAATACACATACAACTCACTTGCAAATTCCTTTTGGGTTCATTTTCTGTTTCTGCACCTGTGCATAAAGCATTACAACTGTCAATTTGATCCAATGAACAAGACTCCGAATAAGAAAATACCTTTCCCAGGTTTTCTTACTTTAATTCATCCAACATTCTCGTTTGTTTTCAGAAAAAAAAAGTATTCCCAGAAGTCTTTAGGAAGATTTATTTTTCTATAATAGAAGTCAGGTTGACCTTGTTCATACAATGTTTTTCATAAATTTATTTAGTTCAGATAAAAAAAAATTCTTAGGCTTTCTTGAAGCTACTTCTTTTAAAACTATGTCACAGCCACTCAATTTTGGCTACTAATGAATAAAACTTTGTTTCACCGTAGTCCTCTAATCTAACCAGGTACCAGTGCCTTCCACTTTTATTTTGTTTCCAAATATTTTTGAGAAAGTCCCATGATAGTCTTATTTTTTTTTCAACTAACATTATAGTATATGTTTATATGTGTGTGCACACACATTGGCAAAAACGTGATACAGGCTCTAAAACTACAGGACCATTGTGTATAATAACACTTGATGCTCACTACTGTATGATCTAATATCAGATGTTCAAAATATAAACATAAGGAAACTGTAGACATGCTGCAGACTCCTAAAGCTTTTTGCATTAATGTAGAAAGAAGCTCTTCACAGCTGCTGCTCAGCCTAAGGGATACCTTGCTTTGATAAAGTCCAAAGCAAAGTCAGAATACAATTGTGAACGAAGGAAAATACCCCCTCCTGTGCATTATAGGAATGGAGTAGGATTTTGCCTCAATCAGCCAAACTGTTTTGTGCATTCACACTCTTGAAGAAAAGTCTTTTCTTAAATATAAATATGTTTATTTATGAAAGATTTTATCTATGCAAAGTCTTTGTGTTGTTTTATTGCCTCTATCTATGAGATGCTAGAACTGTGAGAAAACAAAAATGAGAGGATAAGCTGAAATCTTAAGCAATTTCCTTGTTTCCAGGAAAACTGGACACTGTTTTCAGTAATAAGACCTGTGTGGTGGAGAATGCTTGTTTGCCCCAACACTGAGCATGTAGATCTTAGCAGACCTCCAACAAACCATAGGTGTAACTATTAGCGGCCCCTAACTGGTTGGAAGTGACTTTAGCACGTGTGACCTTTCAACAGTATCCACAAGCGCATCCCAAACCAGTCTCAGATTGTATTTTGAGGAAGTAAGCTGAAACAAAATACGAATACTGTACTGGAAATATGTGATTAAGCCTTGCATATATCTAATGATAGAATTAGGATGGAAACATTGGATCATATATAGAGATAAACCTTTTAGCTCAGGTTCTGCCTTTCAATCTTTCATTTTTTAAGCATCAGAAAATTTATTTTGCAGCACATTGTTTCACTTTGGTAGCTAAATGTACATATTCACGTACATCAACTTGTACATCAACTTTAAATTATTGAAGTATTCTGCAAGTTGTGATTGTGGCATGACAATCAATTCTTATTACGTCCAAACTTTGGAAAAGAGGCAACTTATATCTAACCCTACCTTGATAATAGGATCTTATTGTAGCTAAAGCTAGGATCAAAGAGCAACTTTAATAACCTGTTTCTGGAGATTACCTTTCACTGAGAAATTGTCCCTTACTCCCCCACAAATCTGCTTTTTAAAAATTATTCCAGAATCACTGTGCTATAAACTTAAGGTTGTGCTGAAGTTAGAGCCAAAAATGTCAGAATATTGTGCCATTGTATGCACTTTTCTTTTTTTTCAATATCTAACTAATCTTCTAATAGTTATTAGATTATTGACCAAGATACAGTATTCTTTACAATATCCAACAGATTTGCACCATGTTCTTTGGTGCCAACCTAAAATACTGCTTTTTAAAGAATCTACTAATTCTTTGTTATACTATATGACTTTTTCAGTTTTCAGTACCGGCTTCAATTTATTCCTCCACTATACTTTCTAGATAGAGTTATGTCCATCAACCACATTTACCTTGTGCTCTTGCTCAGCCTTTTAAAATAGAACATGGGAATTGCTGGGTGGTTTTGTGTGTTTGTGTGTGTACAAAAACGGTTACTGCCCAATGTCTTGATCTAAATGACATGCATTTGCAAAGGCAGTTTTTGTTTTTCCTTATTTTATCACCTGGTCAACTAAAATGTACTTCTCTGTCAAGCAATAACCTTGACTGTCATATATAAGCTCGCTAAAAAGGTAAAAAACAAAAAAAATCTTCCTAGGCAGCAGATAATAAACTCATAGACACTCAGGTGAGCTGCTATAGTACATCTGAATAGTATTTAAATTCTGTTAACCTGAAAAGAGCCATTTGTTTAAGAAAGAACATTTAGAATTTCAAATTGGTCCCCATGAACAAAATATTGTTTATTATAAGGATGGCAAAACTTCATTTCAAGATCCACTTATAAATATAGGTGATCACATGACATTCCATGTAACTTATAGTAGAGTTGTATTCCTCCTTAGCTATCTCAGTAAAGGCCAAATTACGAGATAGGGAGAGTCCATAGATAAACAAAATGAGTAGCTGGGTCCCTTGGGTTTA
Source organism: Protobothrops mucrosquamatus (assembly GCF_001527695.2). NCBI lineage: Eukaryota > Metazoa > Chordata > Lepidosauria > Squamata > Viperidae > Protobothrops > Protobothrops mucrosquamatus. The sequence goes on along the minus strand of NW_015387939.1, from coordinate 52,107 downwards.
TGTCTTTGGGGGATATTTTTTATCATGGTATTCTACAGATCAAGGTTCACTTTCCTGTTAATTACTTTCAGCAAAGCCCTTTTCTATGGGTTTGATGTTTTAGAAATCTCTTTTGCTCTGCAGATAACTTTAGTTGTATATTCCCCTCTCTAGAAAAATCCATTTTAGAGCTCTTCTGTAATCTTTGTTTTTCTCCATCCTGAATTACTTGGACTAAGCTACAAACTTCCTCTTCTTAGCAAATCATTAACCCTGTTTGAAATTGTAGGATGACCAGGATTGGATCTAAGAAATTCTTGGGTAGCTGGACAAGAAGTTGGAAAAAAAATAACAGAAGAAAGTAATGGCAAACCACTTCCACACTTCTCCTCACAATCCAACATAGATAAGCATGTAAAAGATTTAGCTTTTAAAAAATGTGCCTAACTGATTGTTTGCACTCAAATCTGAATCATGTAAAGAGCAAATTTAGAAGTTTTAATCCAGATACAAATGTTGGAGAGAAGCATCTTTTCTCAGATGTAAGAATCTAAGAATGCAAGATTGATTTTACCTTGTTTTAATGTAGACGTATTTATGTCTGTAAGCCACCCAGAATTACCTTATGATAGGATGGGCAACCAATATATTTTATAAATGAATGAATGAATGAATGAATGAATGAATGAATGAATGAATAGCACGTATTTATTGTTATTTTCCATCCCTGTCCTTTTATCAATCTACATGCAGATATGGGGATCTATTCACTTATTTTCTCCTATGAAATTTCTTCTCAATAACTTATCAAATTAATTGCAAGAAATTCCAGATCGATTTCTACAGATTGTTTTTTGTGTCATTTGCATACATTTTATATGCCTCCCTCTTTTCATACTAAGTCAGATTTGTGGATAACTTTCCCTAATATCAGGTATTTTGAATACCTCTGTCTCAAAATGAACTTTTTTTGCCTGCTGTTTTTCCCAAATATACATGCTTTTGAAAGGATGGCATAATTTACAGGACGGCAGCATGTAAGTTTCATATATGTTCGTATCATATTATATTTTTTGTTTAAAACTTTTTGAAAGTTCAAAAATACAATATCTACTGAAACACTTATAATTATTGACACTGTTTCAATATATTCTAAACATTTAATGAAAAAGCATTATGGGTGTATAATCTTAATGGGGATTACTTGAATAAAGGCTGATTTTATGAAAAAAAACATTTGTTGGGACAGCTGCAGAGTTGTAAGGACATCTAAAGGATTAGAGCAAAAGTTAGCACCACTCTCCTTCTGTTTTTTTTTTACAATGAATGAACAGTGCCCAATACAGAAGTACTGAACATATTTATAAATGCTTTGCAATACATAGCAAATGTGCTTTAATTTAAATTATATAACTGTGCTATAATCGGGAAAAAAATTACATAACCACAAATAGCATCAATTAAGCTGTAAAACCAATTAGGACATTCCCTAGAATCTTAAGATGATTTATCGTTGCTAAAGATTAAAAATAAAAACTAATCAAAACAAACTCTCTGGCTTTCCTTTATTCTGCTTCCTAAGATGGATCATCTGTTTCCTTGATTCTTTTATCTTCAGTTATGTTTTTCATCTCATAACTAGAAACAAATGTTAAGCTAACTGCCAGGTCATTTCTGGATCCCATTAAAAAAAACCCCTAATAATTCCCATTATATTGACTACAATTCAATCCTCTAGAATAGAATTTGTAATACTGATTGTTTTTTAGGCAAGAGCTTTAAATTTCAGTTAGAAGAGTTTGATTGTAATATAGAAAAAGGTTCATGCAATAGCTTCTGTTATCAGCAAAAGGAGCAAAAATAAAAGCAATCAGCAATCAAGGACCAGTCTAACAAACATTGCAAACTGAAAAAGCACCAAACAACTCAGCATTAAGTCAGAATTTTAATGAACAATATCCTGCTTGCTTTCATA
>NW_015387939.1:42349-49571 GCF_001527695.2 Protobothrops mucrosquamatus | reverse complement strand
CTTTAAATTTCAGTTAGAAGAGTTTGATTGTAATATAGAAAAAGGTTCATGCAATAGCTTCTGTTATCAGCAAAAGGAGCAAAAATAAAAGCAATCAGCAATCAAGGACCAGTCTAACAAACATTGCAAACTGAAAAAGCACCAAACAACTCAGCATTAAGTCAGAATTTTAATGAACAATATCCTGCTTGCTTTCATAAAGTACAGGTAGTCTTTGATTTACAACTGTTTATTTAGTGACTGTTCAAAATTACAACGGCACTGAATAAATTACAATTCACAATTACAACCTTTGCAGCAACCCCCTCGTCACATGATCAAAATTCAGATGCTTGGCAACTAGTTCATATTTATGATGGTTGCTGTGTCCCAGGATCATGGATCCCCTTCTGCGATCTTCTGACAAGTGAAGTCAATGGGAAAGCCAGATTAACAACCAGGTTACTAACTGAACTACTTCAGTGATTCACTTAGCAACAATGGCAAGAAATGTCATAAAATGGCGCAAAGCTCGCTTAACAAATGTTTCGCTTAACAAACAGAAATTTTGAGCTCAACTGTGGTCGTAAGTCATGGGCTATCTGTATTTAGTGATACAGATCAGAAAGGAAGCAGGCAAAAGCTTTTCTTATTTACTTAGGATAGAATCTTCCAGAAAATCTCAGAAGATGGAACAAAGGAAGGATGCACTTCAAGTATCTAGTCCTAACTTTTCTTTTCTGCTGTGACCCTTGCCGCAGCAGTTCCAACACTTTTCATACAGGTGAAAACTAGATGGCAAAAGACTACCAGAACCAAAACATCTGAAGGGTTCTAGTTGCTCAAGCTGGCTAAAATCTTTGTATGTTTCAAGTGTGTATATTGCCCACTATTATTCATGTGGGTTTCTTCCCTAACGATATTATGTAAAATTCAGCCTATATGATTAGTTGCCTCATTGTATTAAAGTAGGCTAAACAAAGAGATGATCTATTTTTGTTAAATGTAGTAATATTTCTCAGAAGTAAGTTTAATGTATTTCAAAACTGGTGAATAATCAGTTAGAAACAATTTCATTCTTAATTCTAATTATGAGATTTTTGTCATTTCTCCCATTAATCATAGTGCCAATGTTTTCCCCTCAAGGCCAAGGTCAACAGTTTCCTGCTGTTATTTTATCTAGAAACATACTCACTAGTTTGCTGTTGCATGGCATGAATATTTATATTGTACAGGTAATAGAGTAAATATTAGCACCATGAATTATTAAGAATCAAGGTAAAATTGCTGAAATTGTTTTTTGGTGGTAAGGTTGTTCTTATCTTAGTATACTTGTTGGAGGTGAATTAAATTCAGAAGAAATGCCTTTCCATAATTATTACTACAGATTTTTTGGTATTAATGGAAATTTTAGTTAAATAATATAAATGTTTAAAGTATTTGGAAGAGAGTCAATTGTAAAGCAAATCAAAGTGGTTATTTTAATAATATATTATCCAAAGGGACCTTTCTGTCTCTAAGGAATGTGACTGACACTGTTGTTTAGGCACTAAGCGAATATTTGATTCTCTCTTCAAAGTTATTTAAGTTCCTTTGTTTTTTTCTTCCACTGAGATTAGTTTCTAATACAGAGAAGTGAAAGATACTTATGAGATAATTGCCACTACATTCTCTAAATGAGATTGTTATACTGTTTTTATATGTATGTGTGCGTATGAGTGTGTGCGTGTTTGTGTGTATACATATGTGTGTGTGTGTATATTTCATTAAAAAGGCAGAAAATGTTCACATTTGGCCCAGTTATAAAATTAGGTGGGATAATAAGTACCACTCTCCTATAACTGAATTTTAATATTTCTAAAGTATGAAACTTTTTGTAAAGCGGTGTTTTAGGCTTTCACTTGTGCCACAATTTAAGATGATTTAGTGGGTCAAAGGTTGTTCAGCTACTCTCTGCCAGAATAGCTGAGGAACTCTTTTAGTTAGGGTTTATAAGAATATGAATCTTTGTTATGAAGGGCGTTCAGTATGCTTCCCTTGATTCAGATATGTTCCATCTCAGTATCCAATCAAAAGAACCTCATCAAACAAACCAAATTCACATGAGTTACTTACTTGAAGGAAAAGAGAGCAGCAAAAGTTAAAGTGACATCCATATGGAGTAAACATTGGTAGTGAATCCAGAAGGACAAAAGGCAAAGGGAATATGGATGATGTGAGAGCAGAGTTCCAATATCTCAGGGGTTGCCACATAGAAGAGTGAGTCAAGCTATTCTCCAAAGCACCTGTAGGCAGGAGAAGAAGCAAATGATGGAAACTAATCAAGGAGAGATCCAGACTAGAACTAAGAAAGAATTGCCTGACAGTTAGAACAATTAATCAGTGGAACGATTTTCCACCCAAGTTGTGGGTGTTTCAACACTGGAGAGTTTTAAGAAGAGATTGGACAACTATTTCTCTGAAATGGTACAGGATTTGGAGTTGGACTAGAAGACCTCCAAGGTCCCTTCCAACTTATTTTGACTACAGCAAGAAAGGGGAAATATTTTGAATTAGAGTCTGGACTTTGGATTTTAATTTTTTTTCAACAATCGGTTTGGAAAATACAAGAATCACACATGATCACAATTTTCTTTCTTTCTTTTTTCTTTTGGCTTAAAGAAGTAGTTATGATCTTGAAGAGCAAAATTGCTGCATTAAACCCACGTTCTTCTCATTCTCCAACCCCACAAGAAAATTGGGCAAACTTAGAAATCTGAGATTCCCTTGGAAATTGCTCACCTCTCAATTGCTTCTAAATAAATGCTTGGTTAAACATTAGTTCTTACCAATTTTTCCAACTTGAGTTAAAAAAAAATAGTGATTTCTGAGAGTTAGGACATACAAACCAATAACAAAATCACTTAATAAAATAGCCACTCTTCCACCTTAAGATGCTGTGACATGAATGATAGAAACATCATTTTCTTAAAGTTTGGAGGCTCCTGCACTCTGTTTTCAAACAACAGCAAGCATAGGACATATGATTAGTTTTGGAGGAAATAAGAATAGCACTGGCCGAGATGGGGAATCCCAGGCAAAAGATGACCTGTTTATCAGCAATCTGAATTCTGCCTAGCAAGGCTCAGTGGTCTTTATGGAGAAATGCAGGCTTACATTGTCTGGTGGGATTGTACAACTTTCACCTTTGCTCTTTTGCAATAAGACAACATGATTGCTTCAGAATGGAGTGAGGTGATTCTTAAGAGGGCACTGGCTTTGTTCTGATCTGAAGCACTAACATATAATTGGTGACAATCGGCAGGGGGAGGGGGGGAAGAGGTCTGAAAAAGTGTGTTTGGGGGGTATTCTTCTTTTAAAAAAAGCTCAGAGAATTCAAGCTTGAAATATCAGCATTAGAAAAGGCCCTGGCAGGATGACTAAATATCAACAGGTTTTTTTTTCTCTTGCTAACTCATGAGGATATCTTCCCATTAAACCAAAAGAAATATGTTAATAGTTTGAGCGTGTTCATACTATTAATATCTGTCATTAATCCATTGAATATAATGGGATTCTAAAGCAGGAGGCTGCAGTTTTCTGGTGTGCTACAATTATAGAGAGCCAGTTTGATGTAGCGCTTAAGGTGCGGGCCTAGAAACCAGGAGATGGGTGAGTTCTAGACTCTTTTAGGCATGAAAACCAGCTAGGTGACCTTCACAGGTTTGTTGTTGGGTAAATAGGAGGCAGGGCTATATTTACCACCTTGAATTGATATACATACATACATACATACATCAGTGGTAAGATTCAGCTAGTTCTCACCACTTCGGCAGAACCAGTAGCTATTTTTTTGTTGCCCAGGCCCAGAATGGACTTCTGAAAGCGGCATCCACACAGATAACCGGTTGTTCACATATTTGAATCCCACCACTGACATACATACATACATACATGATAGCAACTACTGTCAACATCCTTTTCCAAGGACCATGCTGGCTGGGATTCTTGGGAAGTATAATTCAATAATAGTTGGAAAACTTCATGTTCATCACTTCTAACTCATGTTAGATGATTGACGCATTAAACATTCAGACATATAACTTTTTTTAAAAAAAAATTAAAGCTATAGTTCTACATGTTGCGATAAGTAATTCTTTCCAGATATTTTGAATTTTATTTTCCTCAACCAGCATGGCCAATGATTTGGGGCAGCTGTAATACAAAATACCTGGACAATACAGTTGGCTGCAAATGTAAATAGGTATGTGTAAGAATAAGCTACAATGAACTTAAAATAGCTTCTTCAGTGTAAACCCAAATAAGATCTATCTTTAAAAAAACACTAAATGACCCATTGGTTTATCCTTTCAGAGATATTTCCTTATCTAGACAGAGAAACAAAAACAAATCACGGATGGGCAAATAAGCAGGGGGAGCAAGAGTGACTTCTGACTTCCTGTTGGCTTCCCCATTGACTTTGCTTGTGGGAAGTTGGCAGGAAGTGTTGGAAATTACAATCACGTGACCATGGTTGATTATGGCAGTGCTGCAGCAGCTGCAAGTTTGTGTTTACAGCTGTTCTGAAAATCCTTGATATTTTAATTCCACTGGAGTAATGGATCTTGGATTTTGGATGCATTAAGTTAGCCAATTTGAGATTACCTTACTTCAAAAATTGGTGCCTTAAGATGCACCATTTCAGTTAATTGATATTACAAATAGACAAATAGAATTTTAGTAGTATATAAATGATTCAATGATACCATTCAGGGATGTCTTGAACTAGAAGTATAATCTGCATTTTGGGGGTAGTGAGACCCACAGCATATTCCTTAGTGGAGGCTGTTAGTTTCCAAGTAAGGTAAAATTAAGCAATGGTTTTAAGACAGGATATGTTGCATTAAGTTTGTGCATTTCAGTGTGATGTTAGCTTTGATTAAAGCATCTGTTTGAAGCAAAGCACTTAACCGGAATGGCACTCAGGATCTAAGTGAAAGATCAGAGCATCCATGCTGTTCAGTCCGGGTGACAGAATGGGCTTCAATGCAGCTCCTTTTTTTTCTTGGAGAAAAGCAGATGGTCAAATCAAATTTCTTGCATCATTTACAAGCACTGAAGTAGAACAATTTGAATTTCTGAACTGAAGCGCCTCTTCAAATGAGATTGAAGCCAATTCTCACATATTTCAATTATAGAAAGAAACAGCTTATAAAAGCAAAAAAAGTGAATGTGATTGGAAAAACCTGGGCTGGCCCATTTTCTGTTTTGAGTAAACCTACTTCCTAGCCCTAAGCATTTTATAAGAGATTTATATTCAGAATGCATCCTCAAAATTTGTTAAAGAGCTGAATTTGCTGTATCTAGTTTCCAAGGAAGTGTGACAGCTTTCCTCAGATTCTTTCTTTAGGACATCATCTATCAACAACCATTAAGCTATCTGAAGCTAAGACTTGGATCCTCCTATTTGCTTATACTGGAATTTTGCACAAGTAAAGAGTATAAATGTCTGAGGGTCCAATACAGCATAGAAGCAACGCAATGGCTCAGCAGTTAAGATGCTGGACTTGTTGGCTAGAAAGCCAGCAATCCAGGTTCAAGACCCGAGCGCCATATGACAGTGTGAGCTCCTGTGTTCACCCCAGCTTCTGCTAACCTAGCAGTTTGAAAGCATGCAAATGCGAGTAAATAAATAGGTACCACTCCTGTGGGAAGGTAACAGTGCTCTGTGACATCATGCTGGCAACATAACCCACACGAATATCTTCAGACAGTGCTGCTCAATGGCCTTGAAATGGAAATGAGTACTGCACCCTACAGTTGACAACAACTAAGGAAGTAAAATCCACAGGCAGTCCTTTACCTTAAAAAAAAAAAAAAAAAAAATACAGGATAGAAGCTGAAAACAGACTCAAGGTTGTGACCAGAGCTTTGCATTCTTTAATTTTTACCTAAAATTGTAATGTTTTTCCTACAGGACTGTCATCATGTTCCAGTACTTTGTCTGACAACTTTCAGTTTAAGTGGAATAGATTAAAATTATGATATGGCCATAATTTTCTAACTTTCTCAAAGATATGAGAGCACTAAAAAGAATCTCAGCGATTTTTTTTTTGCTATTGAATTTGAGCGCACAGTCATACATCAACTTTCTGGGAGATCTTATGGATATTTTTAAGCCCACCTGCTACCTAAGTAACCCTGTATTCCACCTCTTTTCAATTATTTCCTCTCAACTTTGATGTAGACCAGACATGTCAAACTCGCAACATCACGTGACGTCGCACAACGTATTGGGATGGTTTTGCTATTGCCGGCTATGGGATGGGTGCGGCTTCCGAATGATGCATCTGGCCCTCGGGCCGACAGTTTGACACCCCTGATGTAGACAAACCAACTTTGCCCACAAGAAACAAACTCATTGTAGTAAGTCATGTCTTCCATTGTGCATTCTACAGGGACATTTTGTTTTGTTCCCTTACCCCTCTCTGTTTAGTGAAAAGGACAAGACACATCTGATAAATTGCATGCCCATTTACTTTTGGTGGATCTGAAGCAATCAATTATGGTACTCTCAACATGGCAGAATTTTGTGCTCTCTCTGCAATATTAAGTAAATGTTGACTAGAGGGTGGGAAGGAAGAGTCCAATCATTATTAACTCACATTCTTTAAGTAAATGTGAGAATGTACATGACATTTGCATGCTAGCTGTGTGGTTGTATTCTTTGAGGTACATTGAGTTTGTTGGCTATTTGCTAACTGTGTTACAGGCTTATATTCTTATTTCATTGCTTAAACATCAGAATAATGAAATATATACAGATTTGTTAAAGTGAATATTTCAAAGGTGAAATAAAAATAGCTCATGCTACCCTCTTGTGATATTAAATATATTAGAAAAAATGCAAAATATGTCAAGAAAGGTTGAGTATAACAAATAGTCAAGCATTCATTTAGCCTCCATTATTCACCTTTCGTGTGTTCCCAAATGAGTAAAGTTCTTTTAAAAAACTGTGTTTTTGAGACGTCTCTTAATGTAGCCTAGAGTTACAGATATTTACACTAGGAACTAAGGTTCAGTGAAAAAAAAAACCTGTAAAGAAAAAGTTGCTCCTTGTGTGTTTTTGAGGAAACTTCCAGATATGATAAAGAACATCAAGGGAAATAGAGAAAATAACAAATAGGCAGAAAATATGTACCTTATGCATCAAGTAGTAAATCTTCATCTTTGTCTTCCAACTAAACCATAAATATATGTAGGT
>NW_015387939.1:34304-40460 GCF_001527695.2 Protobothrops mucrosquamatus | reverse complement strand
AGCCTTCCTCATCGCCACAAGGTAGGATCTAAGATGTATCCTTACCTGTGCTCGATCGGATTCGGTTCGGCTGGCCCTCCAACTGCTCTCTAGGCGTCTTTTCCGACGTTTCATCTCTCTCAGCCCCTCGGTAAACCAAGGGGATGGTCGAGATCCACGTCGGGTCAGAGGCCGCAGAGGCACGACTCGGTCCAATGCTATGAATACCAGCAAAGCAAGAAATGTATGGAATTAAAAAGGGAAAAATGTTTCAGAAAGAGCAGGTATACAACTATACAGCCTAAGAGCTGTGGTGGCGCTGGTTAGAATGCAGTATTGCTGTCTAATTCTGCCTACTGCCAGCAGTTCAATTCTCACTGGTTCAAGGTTGACTCAGCTTTCCATCCTTCTGAGGTCGATAAAATGAAGACCCAGATTGTTGTGGGCAATATGCTGACTCTGTAAACTGCTTAGAGAGAGCTGTAAAAGCACTATGAAGTGGTATATAAGTCTAAGTGCTATTGCTATTGCTAATTCTCTGAACACTGAACGATATGGGATGAAATTTGTCATGGAGATTGAAGCCTCTCTAAGACAGGGCTTAGATGGAATTACAAATAAGGATTGGAAGGAAGCCCAGAAGCAAAGCACTGCAAACTTTCCTTAACTTGTCTAAAATATTAGATAGCTAATGATGTTTCTTTTTTTTTTTAAATTTTCCCCACCCACTTTGCCAAAATTTCTCTGAATGTCTCCACCATCTGCAAACCAGAAAGGAACTAGGCTTCTGTGATCACTAAGAGTAATCCCCCCTATCCTTAAAAACTATTGGAGGGGGAGGAGGAAACCCCCCCTGAGAAATTTAGTGAAATCTGTCTCCTATTTCTGTGTTTACTTATAAGGAAAAGAATGTAAAGAACATTTGTGCAGAGCAATACAGATGAAAAACTGAAAGACTGGAAGATATCTTGTTCCAATGAATGTCATTAACACTGTTCATTTAAGAACTTGGCTCCAAACCTAAAGTTAGAAAGCCTGAGGCTTGCTTGCTCAACTCCCTCATTATCAATCATTCAACACATTTATATTTGGAAGAGGTTTGGGGAACATACTTTTACAAGTAAAGGATATGAATACTTAGAATGGTTGCAGACATGGTTTCGATATATACAGTAAACGGGATGTTAGCATTCTAATTATTTTAGATATAAACAAACCCCAGTTACTCCAGTTTTTATAACAGTCCTGGGCATCAAAATTAGATTCCTAGGATGCTGAGGCCTCTAGTAACCAGCCAGGACATGCCAGTAAGAAATGATGAAGTTTACAGACGCCATCTTTACTACTTTTTATTTCAAAATTCAAGTAAGTTGTTATGGGGTCCAAAGCCAACTTTTAGCCAGACCATTGATCCATTCAGTATCTACCCTAACACTCAAAATTCTTCCCAGTCTACTGATGGTGTTCTGAGTGATGTAGAAATACAGGAACTTTACAAATTTGTTTGAGCAGGTCTTCATCAGAATGGAGGAGAAAAAGTGAAATAGAAGATATGAATGTCAATTGGAATTGTGTTGGTGGTTTTTATATAAAGAGGATACAGAAAATGCTGTGATTAATCTGAGCAACCTGTGATTTAATGGGAAACCAATTCATGTTGAACTTTCTCGTGTTCAAAGTTTGGGTACAAAAAGGTAAGCCAATGTTCTAGTCTTATAAATCTATTTTCTATTTTCCCGTGAAAAAAATTGTACGCCTAGGGACCCCTGTACTATTTTGTCTACTGTCACCAAATCCCTTGGGTTATCATAGCTGGTCTACAAAATCCAGAGATTGCAGGACTTTTCTGTCTCTCTTTGCTGCCTTCTAGTGGCCATCCAGATTTTTGCAGCCAGATATCGTAATCCTGCAAGTGCCATTTTGGCCTTAAAGTTGATCCAAAGTTTTGAGTCAGCAATGGGCTGCTTGCCAGTCCTTGAAAACTGCTCTGTCATTCTATACCCTGACACTAAGCTCCTAAAAATAATGTTATTCAATATAGTCTTCTTCAGCTGTCAGTTCTCAAATGCCCTGAGCAGATGTGGAGAAATTAAATGACGTCCAGCCTAAACCTTAAACATTCTTTGCAAGAATACTTTCAAAGTTTTATAGTTCTGGTTTGGATCCTGTAGGGTGTCCTCTGGCCATTTGTAGAAAAGCATATCTCCTAACATGAATGATTTTTTTAATAGCAATTTAATTTAAAGTACTCTAAATTGTTTTAAAACACTACCATTTAAAGTACTTGTAAACCCAGTGTGAATGCACTGTAGGAAGCTGAAGAATGTGGTGCTTATTGCCAAGTGCTGCCAGTATTGTATTCTTCCAGCAGTTTCAATTTATTTTAAATCCATACCATACATAGGTGGTGCAGATAGTTATAGCTAGGGCATTCTCTGCTTATAGATGATTTGAAGCTTGTTTCTTAACTTTAGTTGAGTTGTCATTTTAAAGCTGCCTTTGAAGGTTTTGCTTCTAGCATGTATTTTATTTTACATAAGGAGAGGCAGGTGCTTAATGGTTCTGTGCAAAGAAAGATAAATTGCACTCAAACTTTTTAATTCATCATATACTCATGTTTTCATGATCTACTCATTTTTTTTTAAATCACTGGGAAGGGGTTCAGCTGGTTTTTCTTCAAATCCTCTGCAATGGTGATATTAAAATCTATATGGCTGAAAATATATGTTGACTTTTAACTCATGTATTACAATCTTGAAAGAGACAGACCTGGAAAAAGATCACTGTTCTCCAGCACTTTGGTCTAGCAAAATATAGATGAATTAATGCTGTAGGAAAAAGATCCAGGTGTGACACCTACAACATAAAAATGCTCCATTGCACTTTTAATATCACAGGGATTCCACAGTTCTTTTCCCTCATACCTTCTATTACTCATATATTTATGTGGAAATTATCTAAAGGTATGGAACTTGGTCAAAGAAAAATAGTCAAAGTTATAGACATCTATTAAAACAGTGTAAAATCTTAAAGTATGATTGCTGTCCTCCAAGACCCACTGAGGGGCCCATGATATCAAAATTGTTTCCCAGCCTACATTGAAAAATTATGCAATATTAAAATCCCACCAGACAATAGTGACTGCAGTGAATGCATTACTTATGTTAAACATATACAATATATAACATTTCAGTGGTCTGCCCCTCTTAAGCCGCTTTATCATCATCAAAATCTACTACAAACGTCATCACAACTTTCACACTCTTGACACAGGCAATCTAATGAATGTGTAGCAAAGAAGCTATGCATGTTGTATCTATATATACTTTTATTGAAGAATATTTTTTACAAAATTAAGAGCTACAGAAAAAAATATAGGAAAGAGAGAAAAATATAAAAAGTAGGAAAGCTAAAGATAGAAAAATGTGAATGACAGTGTAGATCAAGAGAAAGAAAAAAATATTTAAAGAAGCAACTTCTAATTTTCTTCACAGCAGTTACAAACATAATTAATATTGTTTCTGTCCTTCCAAATTACACAACATGGTTCCCTTCTTTCCCCATATAGCCCTTTTTAATCTGTATATCTGGAGATCACCACTTCATTTTTATCAATTTTTAGCAAAAAGTCCAGAAAGGGTTTCCAGTCAAGAATGTTATATTTGAGGTAGCGGGCAGGTGTCACCACTTATGGCTAGTCTAAACTACTTTTTTGTTTTGATCAGAGAAAAGAGAGAAGTTGTAATCTCATAACAAATAAATCAATTTCCAATGAATCACTTAATCTGGTTAAAAAAAATCAGTAGTCAGTGTTTGATAAAGATTTTGACAAATTGTTCTGTAAACTTCTTTGGCTTACCTTTTTTTTAATGTATCATGGATCTCTCACTTAGCACTCTTATATTCAATAGCATTCAGCTCAGAGGTTGCTATATGTTTACAATGGACCATTTGCGGAACCTCCTGCAGCCTTCTCAGAGGAGTTGATAACTGTTAGAGATGTTTAATTCAGCTTAGATCTATGGGCAGCAAGTTCATGACACCTGGACTTGGAAGGATGGAGGCGAGTGGCAGAAGCTGTGGAAATAGAGTCTGAGCAATCCCATTTCCCCTGCCATCCATCTGACCTTTGTATCTGTCTGTTTCTGAGCATTATTTTCTCTGTCCAAGGAATACTTTCCTGGTTCTCTGCTTCTGGAGTGCCAGGTGCTACTGACAATCTGCTTTTTAGATATTTTGTCAGGTGTTGGAAAACAAGTATTTGCAAGAGGGATGATTTTCAAATGCAAATGAAACATTTATTATAGTGTCCGTGTGCATCCATATATTCATCATGCTTTTGGCATCATTATGCTACTGCATTTGCAACTCTGTACACACAATTTGCTCATACATAAATTGTGGAATTACTTCAATAGAACTTTGAACACATTCTAAAAAAGCTGGAAGGGAACTGGTAATGTACTAGGAGTTATAACCTAAATTTGGTTGCCATGAGTCAAGGATCTTACCCCATCATCCAAACCAGGGATCTTCAAACTTGGCCCTTTTATGACTTGTGGACTTGTAACTCCCAGAATTCCTCAGCCAGCATGCCTGGCTGAGGAATTCTGAGAGTTGAAGTCCACAAGTCATAAAAGGACCACGTTTGAAGACCCCTGATCCAAACCTACAGTCTTATGAATACTATGCTAAGATTACAGACTCAGATAAGAGCAAAAAGACCTATAATTATGCTACCAGACTGTTGAAACCACTTTTTTTTTAAAAAAAATCCCTAAAACAGCAGAAATGAAATTATTTGTTTATAATAAATAAAAAATAAGCACATATTTAGAATGTAAACTGCAACTCTCTACATTTACAAGGAATACCTTTCATTGAATTCAGTGTTTTACTGAGTTTTGTGGTAAAAACCTTAGTAATATAATTTTTTTGTGGGACATTGGTTTTACTCTGATCGGTATTTTCGACTATTAAGCCCATCAATGTTTTTCCATTGATTCAAATGATAAAATGAAATGTGAATAACATGGTTACTTGAGTTAGAATATTACATATCTGGATGTGTGCTTTATTGTTCTATTTGATCTAAAGAATGGTACTCATCTTTGAGTATAAATCTCTGCTTGTAGAACAACAGTACTGGATTGAGAAAAATCCACTGTGGAAGGAATCTACGCATCCACTAAAGTACATAAAACTGGATGAAAATTTATTTCAAAGGTAAAAAGTCCTTTTCTGCAAGTATATGCCCAGCTGGTGGCAAATCTTGTGGTTGCTGGAATCAGGATATTTATTTGGACAAGCTTTCTATGTAATTATATGGATTGTCATGCAGCAAAATAGTCTTATCCCTAACAGCCTGAATCACCAGATCAACTTAGCATCTATTGTGTAAATTAAAGCTTTAGATTCTGTTTAACATACACTGCTAGCCCCTTGGGACAGTCTGATGATCTAAATCTAAATTATGAATGGTGTTGAAAGATTGAAGGGAACGTATGCTCTATGCATCCTGTTTCAAAACATGAAGACTCATGTTTATCCATTAAAAAGGGATGGGCATTATATTCTTCATACAATATATAATTAACACATGGAATGCATTGCCTCAGGGTGATGTAATGGTCTTAAAATTGGAATTAGGGAAATTTAAGGAGGATGAGTTTATTAATGGCTATTATGCTGGCAAAAATTAGCCTCCCTGTTCAAGGATGGGATATTGCTGAGAATTTGATCCTAAATATAACAAAAAGAAATCATTATGTTAATATATATCCTCATGAGACACTAGAGGAATCTGTGGAAATAGAATGTTGGTATAAATGATTATTCTGAACCTATAAAACGATTCTATTCTGTTTTTTTCAGAGCAGCTAAGAACCAATGGTATGATAACAGAGATAACAGAGAGCCATTTTGGCATAGTGGTTAAGGTGCTGACTAGAAAGCAGTAAACTGAGTTTGAGTCCTGCTTTGGGCTTGTAAGCTGGCTGGGTGACCTTCGACTAGTCACTCTGTGTCAGCCCAATTCACCTCACAAGGTTGTTGTTGTTGTGGGGAAAATAGCAGGAGGAAAGAGTAATATGAATGTATGAATTACAATGGAATTGGGATGGATCTATCTGAACTGAAAGTCAAATTTCCAAAACACTGTTTCTAAATTTCTAAATA
>NW_015387939.1:0-33643 GCF_001527695.2 Protobothrops mucrosquamatus | reverse complement strand
GAACATTATTGAAAACAAAACAAAACAAAAAATTTCTTCCTGTGCTTTCAATGTCACTTTTGTTTTCTCCAATGTCACTTTTATTGTGTTTAATATGCAAGCATATTAACAAACTGGGAAAAAGATGCCATATTATTTGCATTTATTTCATGTGTTTACTTTGAGAATGACATTGAAGACCTAGCTGTCATTGCCTCTAGAAGTTTATGAAATGTACAAGTGATTTTATATGCCATACATAGCCAGAATGATAGCAGTATTAATGGGAAATTGATGTTGATTATCGGAGGAATGCGTTTGATTGCTTAGCTACTTGGGCTTCTCTAGGTATCATTCTAATTTCATATCAGCTGCCCAATGGGTACTCTATGGTGATAATAATGTCAGTTTTTAAAAATGCAATATGTCATGAAAGTCAGTCATTTTGGAACTAATAATTCAGTATATAAAATATGGTAGAAGAAATAAAGTATGAATCTCTTCTCATTGATGGGCAATCAAAAGCTATGTTTAGAAATATATTAATGTCCTTTGATGGCAAAAGTACAGATGAGGTAGCTTTCCTCCAAATATTTCAGAAGGAAAATGATAAAAACATTATCAATATCTGGTGAGAGGAGACATTTCTCTGGAATACACATATGTCTTGCAACTCTCCATTCATGTTGCTAGCAGATAATTGCAAGGACAAGAATTTGTCCAATTTTTCTTATATTTGTAGTACATTGTATAAATGAGTTATTATATGGTATATTTCTAACGGAGCAATTTCAGGCATGTCTACACCACTATAAACCTCATTGTATTTCCAATGGAGCATGTTTGTACTTACAGGAGCAAATAAATTGAAAAAAAAAAAAAGACTTTTGAGCTTACTTTGATTGTAAATCAGCATCACAGTATATATTCTCACACACCCATATAAGGCATTGATTTAAGTAAGGTAAACACAGTATCCATTTACACATTCTCATATATAAACCTTTCATGCAAGGAGGTGACAAGCATCCTATCTCTGTCCCTCTTTTATAATTTCCATTGTGGTCTCCATCCCATATTTTCAGATTGGAAGTTCTAAGTTTCTACAATGTCATAAATCACTTCCATAAGTATTGCTAAATTGTGGTATTTTTTTCTTAATCTAAATGGCATTCAAAAGTATTTCTAAGCTTTTGATTTCTTGAGAATCCCTCTAGTTACAGTAAAATAGGGAAAAAGCAGGTGAATAAAAGGAAAGAAAAAAAACAATCCAAGTGTTTAATTTATGAAATCCAAAAAATGAGAATGATACTAATGTTGAGACAAGAATAGGAAAAAAAAATATTCCCGTTCTAGTACAGTCTGCATGTAAGGAAATTGTACAAAGATGTGAAGTATTGCTGTAGTAAGTCTACCAACTTTGTGGTGAAAAAAATGGGTGGACACTAAAAGACATGAAAAATGAGATTCCAGACAAACAAACAGAGTAACTTTTTGCTGCCTTTCGGTGGCTGTCCATATTTTGCAGCTCTTACCTCGTAGTTCTACTAACACAAATTCAGAAATAGCAATTCCTGATGAATGAAGAACTAGAAGGAATTGTAACAACTCATACTAAAGAAAAGGCACTTTCAAATGTACCTGGAAAGAGAAACAACTTTTTATTTTTCTACTTCTACTTTTATGCCATGGATTTTTTTTTAAAAAAAGAAAATACCATGTTTAAAAATAAATGTAAAGATTCAAAGATGATGGTTTTACCTGTTGAGCAAAGTGGCACAAAACTAATTTTATTAGTTCAAGGATCTTACTCACCCTGCTGCACACATGTGTCATTCAGTAATGTCAGTAAATCCTAAAGTTAAGAAAAATGAGAAACAGAGAGAAAACAATTTAAGAAATTCGCCTATTCTCTCAGTGGAAGATCCACAGAGCCTAGGACGCATGTGGCTTCCTGTAAGCCAAGACTGCACTGTGTTTGTGGAAATGTGATTTTTGTTCGATTTTGGACTTTTTTTTTTATTGAACCTAGGAATAGGAAAGCAAAACCTCTGAATGAGCTCATTCCCATTCATTTCTGAAAACTTTGAAATTGAGCCCAAAAAAATGGTAAAAAAAGGGTTGGTGGGTGGAGATGTATTAGAATAGAATAGAGCTGGAAGGGACCTTGGAGGTCTTCTAGTCCAGCCCCCCGCTCAAGCAGGAGAACCTATACCATCTCAGACAAGTGACTGTCCAGTCTCTTCTTAAAAACCTCCAGTGATGAAGCACCAACGATTTCTGAAGGTAAGTTGTTTAATTGTCCTCACTGTTAAGAAGTTTCTCCTTAATTCCAGGTCGCTTCTCTCTTTGATCAATTTCCAGCCATTGTTTCTTATCCTGCCCTCTGGTGCTTTGGAGAATAATTTAATCCTCTCTTCTTTGTGGCAGCTTCTCAAATACTGGAATACTGCTATCATGTCTCCCCTATTTCTTCTTTTCTTTAGACTAGCCAAACCCAAGTCCTGCAGTCGTTCTTCATATGTTTTAGTCTCCAGGCCTTGGATCATCTTAGTTGCTCTTCTCTGAACTTTTTCCCAGGTCTCAACATCTTTTTGGTAGTTCGGTGACCAAAACTGACTGCAATATTCCAGGTGTGGTCTTACTAGGGTTTTTTAAAGCGGCACTAATACTTCGCGTGATCTTGATTCTATGCCTCTGTTTATGCAACCCAGGACTGTATTAACTTTTTGGGCTGCTGCTGCACACTGCTGGCTCATAGTCAAGTGATCGTCCACTAGGACTCCAAGGTCCCTCTCACAGTTACTGTTTCTGAGCCAGGTCTCACCTAATCTGTACTTATACTGTATCTTTGATTTTTCCTGCCTAAATGTAAAATTTGCTTTTCTCCACATTAAAACTCATTTTATGGTATGGGGAAGGGATGAGAATTTCCCTCTTCCAATAATATTGAGTTGTCTCATTGGAAGGCCTGTGCAATCTGCTGGCAGGGTGGAGGCTGCAATGGAATCCCAGTCCAAGTAAAGTTGCCTGTTTTGGGCCTGTTTCCTTAGTGTTCCTTTGGACAAAACCACTGCTAGAAAAATTACAGTGGGGATCCATAACACAGCATGCTGTTTGTTTTTCAGTGGTTTTAACATTAACAGGCAGTTGGGGTATCCCTAGATTGGTAAAAAAAAGCCATTTATTCTCCAGGTCTATTGCTTTGTCATTGTCTTGTTGAGCATGGAATTCACTTGCTGGCCTCCTAATTATCTCCAGGATAAAATACCCAACTATATAAAAAATACTTTTCAAAACACCTTCAATCCTCCAGTTGTATCTTAAAAGTCCAACTTTTCCCATTGGTAACATTGCAGATGAGTTTGCTTCAACATTTTGAGTTTTTGGTATTTTACCCTCATTCTTACAGTTGTCCAACTGAATATGTAGGTAACAGCGCTAGGTAAAAGATTTTCCAACCTTTGTGTAGTCCATTATGTTTGTTGTAAGCAGGAATATTAAAATGAGATTATGAAAGCAGAGCAATCAAGTAATTACATACCACTGGAAATATTTTAGAATGGAAACTTGGCAGGACTTTTTCTCTAGAATAGAATAGAATAACAGAGTTGGAAGGGACCTTGTAGGTTATCTAGTCCAACTCCCTGTCCATGCANGCTTGTAATCACACAATTCCATTGGCTGGCAAGACCCTGTTGCTAGTTAGCCAACCAGCAACGGGCATGAAACTGTATGCAGATGGTGAAGGGCAATCACCCTTAATGGGCGATCAATGGTGAAGGGCAATCACCCTTAATGGGTGATCAGGATATGCATAGGGGATTAAGGGGGGGGAATACAAAGAACACAACACCCACGATTTCTGAAGGTAAGTTGATTAATTGTCCTCACTGTTAAGAAGTTTCTCCTTAATTCCAGGTCGCTTCTCTCTTTGATCAATTTCCAGCCATTGTTTCTTATCTTGCCCTCTGGTGCTTTGGAGAATAATTTGATCCTCTCTTCTTTGTGGCAGCTTCTCAAATACTGGAATACTGCTATCATGTCTCCCCTATTTCTTCTTTTCTTTAGACTAGCCAAACCCAAGTCCTGCAGTCGTTCTTCATATGTTTTAGTCTCCAGGCCTTGGATCATCTTAGTTGCTCTTCTCTGAACTTTTTCCCAGGTCTCAACATCTTTTTGGTAGTGCGGTGACCAAAACTGACTGCAATATTCCAGGTGTGGTCTTACTAGGGTTTTTTAAAGCGGCACTAATACTTCGCGTGATCTTGATTCTATGCCTCTGTTTATGCAACCCAGGACTGTATTAACTTTTTTGGCTGCTGCTGCACACTGCTGGCTCATAGTCAAGTGATCGTCCACTAGGACTCCAAGGTCCCTCTCACAGTTACTGTTTCTGAGCCAGGTCTCACCTAATCTGTACTTATACTGTATCTTTGATTTTTCCTGCCTAAATGTAAAATTTGCTTTTCTCCACATTAAAACTCATTTTATGGTATGGGGAAGGGATGAGAATTTCCCTCTTCCAATAATATTGAGTTGTCTCATTGGAAGGCCTGTGCAATCTGCTGGCAGGGTGGAGGCTGCAATGGAATCCCAGTCCAAGTAAAGTTGCCTGTTTTGGGCCTGTTTCCTTAGTGTTCCTTTGGACAAAACCACTGCTAGAAAAATTACAGTGGGGCATCCATAACACAGCATGCTGTTTGTTTTTCAGTGGTTTTAACATTAACAGGCAGTTGGGGTATCCCTAGATTGGTAAAAAAAAAGCCATTTATTCTCCAGGTCTATTGCTTTGTCATTGTCTTGTTGAGCATGGAATTCACTTGCTGGCCTCCTAATTATCTCCAGGATAAAATACCCAACTATATAAAAAATACTTTTCAAAACACCTTCAATCCTCCAGTTGTATCTTAAAAGTCCAACTTTTCCCATTGGTAACATTGCAGATGAGTTTGCTTCAACATTTTGAGTTTTTGGTATTTTACCCTCATTCTTACAGTTGTCCAACTGAATATGTAGGTAATAGCGCTAGGTAAAAGATTTTCTTTGGAAACACATCAGGTAATACAAACAACATTCGTCCTTATAATTTTACTCTAATACTTTCGTCTCGTTAGTTCATTAATGTATGGTGACCTTTATAAAATCTTACCTTTGAACCGTCCTGAAAAAGAGATCTTATCTTATCTTATTGTCTCAACCTTCCCTGGAACATCCAATAGATCAGGTTGAGGGACAGGTACGTGGAGTTCCTATCCCATTTCTGACAAACACTAGTCCAGTCTCTTCTTGAAACTCCAGTGATGAAACACCAACAACATCTGAAGGCAGTCTGTTCCATTGGTTGATTGTTCTCACTGTCAGATAATTTCTCCTTATTTCCAGGTTGAATCTCTCCTTGTTCAGTTTCCATCCATTATTCCTTATCTGGCCTTCAGGTGCTTTGGAAAATAGGTTGACCCCTGCTCTCTGTGACAGTCCCTCAAATATTGGAACACTGCTATCATGTCTTCCCTGGTCTTCACTAGACTAGCCATGCCCAGTTCCTGTAACCGTTCTTTATATGTTTTAGCCTCCAGTCCCCTAATCATCTTTGTTGCTCTTCTCTGCACTTTTTCTAAAGTCTCAACATCTTTTTCATAGTGTGAAGACCTAAACTGGTTGCAGAATTCTAGGTGTGGTCTTACTAAGGCTTTATAGAGTGGTATTAGTGCCTCACGTGATACTTCTTTCAAACCTACATAGTATTGTAAGACAAAAATACTGCTAAACATCATATATAACGTCAGGTACTTTTTATAGCTATCAGCAAAGTTTCCCTCTGTATGAGAAAGTTAAATAGTCTTCACAGCATGTTTGAATAACAGTATTGTGAAATATCATTGCTATATTATATATATTTTAACATATCTGTTCAAAGAATCTACAAATAATCCAACAATCCTATTTATTTTCCTAAGTGCCTCTGTTAATATTCCTTCTTGGTGAAATGAATTAAACATGAAATGCAGTAGCTGAATATTTGACCTGATACTTTTAAACCTAACTCTCACAATTATTTTAATGCATTCAATCTCATATTGTTAAGAAGATGAAATACAAAAGTAGAAAGAATTTTTTTCCTTGGAGAAACTTAAAATATTCCTCTCTAAACTTCAACCTTAATTGTTTAGTGGCTATGGGCACCATTCTGTTTTCAAGATCTAATGGCAAAGAGACTTTGGCAAAAAAAAAAATCCCTTTATGCTCGTGTGGAATGTCCAGGACATGATTGACATCAAAACTGTGCCAAATAGGACAGAAAGATCAACTGGGACCCCCCCCCCCGGTAGTTTATTCTGTCAATTAAAGTACCCCAAAGGAAAATACCACAGAGGAAAGGTGAATAGGAGGCGCACTTATGTCCTATCCCAACAGGGAGTTTTGGTTGCCTACAATGGTTCTGCAGATGGTCTCTGGTTTCAGCACTGAAATAATATATATATTATGCCCCAAATCCTGTGTGAGTTTCAAATAAGTGGTGAGATTTTGGCATAGTTTGGAGGGGGATTGTATTGTTCCTTGTGATATTTGGCAATTTTATATCTCAGCAATTAATAATGCTGAGTACAATTCTGTACAATTCTGGGGAACTGTAAATTACATGGTATCCATAGGTATCACTCTACTTATAAAGCACTCTCCCCTATATGTTTTAATGAAGATATAATGGTCTGCACAAATGAACAAGTTAGACATTAATGTCATATTTTACATTTCACTAGATCACAGCTAATATCTGTTGATAGCGGACACACACACACAAAAACCCCTCTTTCAAAGCAATTTCAAGCGTGGCAGTTTAGGCTCTAGATTACCTGACAACGCCTAAATAAACCAAGTCCCCAGAACTTTCTCTCAAAGTTGCTGACAAACTGTAGTTTTTTAATATGATAAAAGAGGAACAGTGCTAAATACATGGAAGTATTTGTATTCAACGTATTCAGTTAACATGATTAAAATATTTAACTTATGTTTGGTCAAGTTCCCACCCATTCCTAGTCCTACCTTGTTTTTGAAGCACAATTCCTGGTCCCTAATCTGAGATTAAATGCAGCCCTCAGATGAAAAAAAAAGACATGAATTCATCTCGTAGAATATGTATTTAGAATGGGGGAGAGGATTGGGTAGGATGAGAAACTCTGCATTATATCTTGGAAGCAGTGAAAAGGATACATTGCACATGTTGTTATGGGTCTTATTTCAAAAAAGCATATTAATTCAATATAGAATATGCAGTTCTGACATCCTTAAATATTTTGGTATATTTATGGCTTTAATGCAGTGAATGGGAATGAAAAGATGGAAGAAAAGCTAACATTGGCATTTATGTGCCCTGCGCTCTAGAATCAGCAGGTCTTAACTTCAAAGGTTTTTTTTATCTACTTTTCAGATTTCTGTGTCACAAAATGTGCAAAGAGCAATATAATATGTCTCCACAATTAAGCTACAGCATTGTTTTTGGTATTCATGAATTAACCTGTAACACGTAACATTCAAAATGGATGAACACCGATCATAAGTATAGCACCCCTTTAAGTAGTCCCTATTCTATCTGATTTTCACAAAAATCTGGAAAAAGCCGGTTGCATTAACTTTATTGAATCCCAAAATTCCCCCCAAATTTTTTTAGGCTCACATAGAAGCCCAAGAAACTTGGACTACTTCAATGATTTAAAAAGAGGTATTGTGTTTGTGTGAAGCTGGAAGAATTTCTTAACTTTCAAAATGTGTATGGTTCTAATTCAGATAATTTCTCATGTGGCAAATAAGAGTGTTAATTTGTCTTGCAAAACATTGCTATATATTTTTATGATTTATTCTTTCAATTTTGTGAATGTTTGACCTGGTTCACTTCTTGTGAAAATTCTAAGAAATGATTCTAAGTCTGAGGAAAAGAGTTACTGTATATACAATCTTCTATATACAGTAAATTCCTTAAATGAAGACTAGGTATTCATTGCCACCTCAGCAGTGTATTTTGTAAGGATAGGTGAGAAATATCTTAAACTTGAAGAATTCTAGCACATCACATTCATTTAATATTAAAATACTTTGGAATTAATATTTCCTGAGAGTTAGAACAATTAATCAGTGGAATGACTTGCCACCCAAAGTTGTAGGTGCTCCAACATTGGAGGCTTTTAAGAAGAGATTGGACAACCATTTGTCTGAAATGGTATAGGGTTTCCTGCTTGAGCAGGTTGGGCTAGAAGACCTCCAAGGTTATTTTGTTATTTTGTTACTCTGTTATTTTGTTATTCTGTTAGTAGACTGATCAATTTCCCTTTTTTCTTTATGTATATTGTAAACCCTTATTTAGAATGCATATCATTTAAAATTTACGTCCCAAAAGGTGCACGGAGCCTTTTGGACATCTAAGCTAAAGTGCTGCACAACTCTACCCAATATGTAGGTAAAATCATAGGGTTGAACAGTACAGTTTAAGACACTAAAGTCACATCACTGCTTTCATCAGTATTTCAAATTAAATCATTTTTCCAGATTGCATGCCTGGCTTTGCATGGACATGTTCCAAAAAGGATACCCCATCACATCCCTTGGTAAACAGTTTTTCGTATTGTTCACCTGGAATCCTGGTTTCCTACTCCCTGAAGAGCTGTTGGTCAGGACATTGAGGTAGCATTTAAGTATAGTACCTCTGACAAGTAATATTTTATGAATTGATTTAAATTTGATAGGGCCACTAAAAGCTAGATTTGATTTGAAAGCTAAATCTAATTCCATGTCCCTAGTCAGTCATTCCTGGCTCTTCATGTGCTTCCTTTTGCTGATGATTTCCTGTAGTAACAAAATTCATGCTTGGCACTAATAGTATAGATGAGAGGTGCAAATGCATTTCCTTAATTAAATTTGACTGTAATTTTATACCCGGAGTCCTAAATTTTCTATTTTATGATGCAAATTTTAATGTTTTTAAATTTATTGTCTGAGAGCTTTTAGCAGAACAGCACTTATCAGTATTAAAATACATGTATATTTAACATTACTGGTGGAAAATAGCCTCTAGATTAAAACAGAATGATGAGGATGATGGAAGACATCAACAATGATATTTGTCCAGCAAATTTAAAAAAGATGCAACAACCTTCCCCAACACATGCTGTCTAGATGTGAGATTGAACTCCTAGAACAAGTTGGAAGTTAAAAGATCTAGAGACGACAAGGTTAACTTGTGTAGCATATTCAATTTTAATAGGTAGATATTATGGTTAGGTAGAGTCTGAGGAAACACTTTGTTGAAGATTCAGTTGAAATTCCTTGGAAGCACATCATTGAGGTGAAGATATACTTTTGTTAATAGATTATCAGAAGAGTCCATTTTGATTGGATCAAAAAAGAGTTATGTGCACAACCTACTGTTTGTAAAAGAAAGGTGGTTCACTGATGTGGAATGACATATCTTCTAGAACTGAAATGTCTCATGAAGGCAGACCTGCAGATTCACCTGTCCCTATCACTTGAAGTATTAGTATCACTTTATAAAGCCTTAGTAAGACCACTATCATGGAATACGGCACCTGGAATACGGCATCCAGTTTTGGTCACCACATTACAAAAAAGATGTTGAGACTTTGGAAAAAGTGCAAAGAAGAGCAACTAAGATGATTAAAGGCCAGGAGACTAAAACATAAGAAGAATGATTGCAGGATTTGGGTTTGGCTAGTCTATAGAAAAGAAGGACTAGGGGTGACATGATAGCAGTATCCCAATATTTGAGAGGTTGCCACAAAGAGGAAGAGATCAACTTATTTACCAAAGCACCAGAGGGCAGGACAAGAAACAATGGATATAAACTAATCAAGGAGAGAAGCAACCTGGAAATAAGGAGAAACTTTCTAAGAGTGAGGACCAGTGGATCAGCTTGCCTTCAGATGTTGTAGGTGCTTCATCAGTGGGGTTTTTTAAGACTTGTGTGAAATGGTATAGGGTTTCCTGCTTGAGCAGGGGGTTGAACTAGAAGACCTCCAAGGTCCCTTCCAGCTCTGTTCTGATTCTATCAGACATGGTAATTCAAATATGCTTATCTGATTTTGAATAGAATGTAACACAAAGTTATAAATGGTGGCATGTGACAAATCACAACTGTAGTTTCATATAGAAAAGAACCTATCAGTGAGCATTCAACCTTAGATTAAATCTCCTTCAAGTTCCAATCAGCTTCTGATTTGTTCATGGACACACCCATGTAGTTTTATTGGCAAAAATATTAAAGGTTTGCTTTCTACCAGGATGTTTATATTGTTTCAGCTTTCCATTCGAGTCTATTTCCTGCTGAACCCTATTTGAAAAATAAACCAGGCCTCCTGCTAATAGCTGTTAATCCATATAAAGCTGATCAGGGCTATCACCTCTTGAGACATAATTTGGATTGTGGTCTCTAAAACCAACTTTTTCTATTTAAGTATTTTGTAATCAAATATTTTAAAAAGCCCTTGAATAAAGGAGTATTTGCAAATTATTTCTTTAGCTTATCATCCTCTCCTGTAGATTGCTAGTGTGGGAAGAATCCAGAGAAAGAAATATTTTGGGAAATATTAAAAAGGCAGAACATATTTCTCCAAAGGATTTTAAAGGCAGAAACCAACCCCCCCCCAAGTCTCTCTGCCCCAAACAGAAACTAGGTCTGGAGAAATGCAGATGTGATAATCTTGGATTAGAAAGAAAGATCCCCAGAATCAACAATTCCTCACACTAAAAATCCAACAATCATTAGCCACAGCCCCAGGGAAGCAGGATATGACTTTTGGGACAGAATAGGATTAACCCACCACCCTCAGAATACCAGAAAGGCACACTCAGACTCAGGTCAAAGTTCATGCCACAGGAACAACTCCAAACAAAAGTTCAAGAAGGTATAAAAGCCCACCACTCCCTGCTACATGTGGTCAGTTTTCCCACAGCCATCTTTCTGTCTGGCTCTGCTCTTCAATAAACTATAACCTTTCTAAAGCAGTCTCCATGTTGTTTATTCCCGGCTTGGACTGGACTCTGATGAAGATTTTTCTTTCAACACTAGAAATGCTACATATTTTGTTGCCCTATGGATAAGTCAACTTTTTCTCCCTTTTTATATTCACTACTAGTATGCACATCATATGGCTTTAATAGAATTAACAGAGGTTATTATTTTTGCCAAAGTGTAGCCTTGAGTTTTAGTAACTTCATTCTACAAGTCATTGCTTTCTCCAAAAGATTTTGTATACAGCTCTTAATTCTTTTTTTCCTCTCTGAAACTTGGTTAAAATAAAAATGAAACAAACACCCCAGTAGAAATCTTGACATTCAACATCAAGGTTTCAGCCTTTTTCCTTTCAGTTTGGAATGTGCGATCAGCAATATGAAGTTGTTTCTAACTTCTTGCTGCCTCTAGAGGGTTTTTTTTTTATTAAAAAAAAAGCACTTTGAAAATACAAATATCACGACCCTGAAAATTTCCCCTATTGCCATCCTCCTTGCCAAAGAGCTGCGGAACAAAGCTTTGTTTCTGTCTATCTTTCTAAGCACAAAATATCATGTAACAGCTACTGCCTGAATGTATCAAGGAGCAGAAGGCTGCAAAAGTTGTGATAGGTTATAACAAACTAAAAAGCTATAATCCCTTTTGAACTGAATAGGGATGCTGGGCTGTCCTCTTAAACAACTGCACTTCCTTTGAACGGGACTGTGCCAAAGTTCCAGGGTGAATTGTGTCCAATTTTTAGTATCTCAAACTTACTTCTTAGAAGAAGAAGAAATGATAGGAAGAGAATTTTATTTATAAGATTTGTATAGTCACCCATCTTATTCAATGTAACTCTTGCTGGCTGACTGGCTTGCAAGCAATAAAACACTAAAAACAATTAAAAACATAAAAGCTACCCCAAAAAATATCCTGGTACTCTCAAGCAGAGCACAGTCCCACACATCCAGAAAAAAAAAATAGAGTCTCCGTGGGCTCCATCCTCATAGCACACCAAGGTTTGTGGGAAAAGCCAGGTCTTCACACTTACTTCAAAAGCCAGGAAGGTAGAGCCCTGGGAATTTCAAGGGGAAGGTTTTTCAAAGAGAACGAATGGTTTGCTATTGAGAAGGTACACCAGGAGTCTTCAAACTTGGCCCTTTTATGACTGTGGACTTCTACTCCCAGAATTCCTCAGCCAGCTTGTCTGCAATATGGGGAAATTGTGGGGCATCCAAAACAGCACATGCTGCTGCCTTCTGGATCAGCTGTAATTTTGGGATGGTCTTCAAGGGAAGCCCCACGTAGAACATGTTGCAGTAGTCCAACTGGAATCTTCCAGTCCAGGTATGGATCATACTATTGCTAAGGTTATCTTGGAACACTGCAAGAACCAGCACAAAACTTTTATAGGCAACTTAAGGGATAATGTTTGTGTACTACTACTACTACTACTACTACTACTACTACTACTACTACTACTACTACTACTACTACTACTGTTGCTGCTGCTGCTGCTAACAGTATTCTTAGCCCAGTTCACCTTCAGGCATGAATCATTTAAATAGGGTCCATATAATAATGTTGTAGTGCTGTTGGCCCTATTTATCACATGTACTAACTAGAAATTTATCTTTTTATACAAATATCCTGACCCCACTCAGGATATATAGGTACCAGTATTGTATTTTTGAATATGGGTCTCAACTGATCCAAGAAAAAAGATTCTTATGAATTGATAGCTGCTTTCCAGGGAATGAGAGTTTGGTATTTTAATCCGTGCAAGCACATATTGTACAAACTGATGTGTAAACTTCAATGGATGATGCATCATTAAGTTTTAATTGAAGTAATATACTGCTATGTTTAAAATGTTTTATTACTAATGATAATAATTTGTCTTACTACAAGCAGCTATCTTGGCAAGTTTGGGAGTTCGTCTTTCCTTCCTTCCCAATTTATAAGGCTTTCTAACTCAACTCTGAATCTGGGTATACAGTTTAAAAGATGGTGTTTAAAAACCAAAAATGAACATAAGAAACATACATCTTAACACACAATGACAAGATATACCTGATGGACACACCCTGATCCCCCATGGTGGAAAATCAAATTAAGAGATTGTTTAAAAATTTACAGAGTTGGTAGTCTAAATTTCCAAAATGGGAAGCCTTGAGTTAACCATAAATATGAATATTCTTAGTTTCTTATTTATTACATTTTTAAATCACCCATCTCTCTCACAGTGGGACTCTTCTTTCTTTTGACTTTCTCTGTTGCTCAGCAAGTGATCATCTTATTTAAATCATGCCCAAAGGCTATAGAACAAGGTCTACACACCTAGGTCCCTGTCTGTAATTGAGTTCTTCAAATTCTAAAAAAAATAATTCCTCAGATTCCAAAAAAAGTGAATATTCCACTTTGACACAATTGCTTCTATTTTTCCTGATTTATTTGACTTCTGGCATGGCACCCTCAGGGCAATAGCAATTAAAAGTCTTCTACTGCTTGAGATTTTCCAACCTTTGTCCACATAATCAGGGGAAAAAATCCCCTCAGGATCAAACCAAGACTTCCTCTGAGGTACCTGTGCTTTTGGGTGCATAGCGACTGTCCAAATAGGTCTCTTCCCTGCCACTATGCCTTCACTATAAACCAGGTTCGCCCTTCCACCATTTTGGGAAACCAGAAGATTGATGGGGAAATCCTCATTCTGGGACTGGCTAAATTCAGAACGGGAAACCAAGTTGAAACTTTGGGACTTTGGAGCTCAGCCAAGCTGAGGTGGAGGATTCAAACAAACAAACAAAAATAAAGTACCAAAAGTTTTAACTAACATAACACCCAGCTGAAATTGTTTTCATTAACACAATTCTAACTAACTTGACTTTTAACCTTACCTGAGGTAACTTCATCCAGCACTCTAGCACACAGGTCCTCAACTTTTTGGGCACCAGGGACTGGTTCCGTGGAGAGAGGTTTTTCCGTGGACCAGAGGGTGCGTGATTTTGTGTGCTGACTGCATCCCATGGATGGGTTTTTGCTTGTTTCTGTGGACTGGTTGCTGGCATGCCACGGCCCAGTACTAGTCCATGCTCTAGCAAAACCACCCCTCAAATTTTCCACAAAACCTGTCACATTTTTTTTCTTTTATTTGCTTTCAAGTATCAAGTGATCACTTCTACCTCATCAGGCTGGCTTTTGTTACAGGGCCAGCTGCTCCCCAATATAGCCCAGAAATGTCCTTTCCTTCTTGTCACAGAAAGAAGGCCAGCCCTTTGAGGTAGGCCAGTTCAGGAAACAGAGTTCTCCAGAATGACAAAGATTCTACTCTATTGATGTGGGTTCTAGTAAGACAAATTTTGAAAATGTGCCCGTGTTTTCCTTGCTTTGCCTCTTATAATCCAGGGAGGTATGATTATAAGTGCCCACCTAATGTTTTCTGCATTATCTGAGCTTATAAAATGCTTTTGTCGTTGTTGCTGCACAGTTTCTCCAAGGTCATCCCTGTGCTGCTATTTATTTCTAAGTTTCTGTCATTGCTTTTGTGATAGCAATAGCACTAAGAGTTATATGCCCCTTCATTGTGCTTTATAGCCCTCTCTAAGCAGTTTACAGAGTCAGCATATTGCCCCCAACCATCTGGGTTCCCATTTTACCAACCTCGGAAGGATGGAAGGCTGAGTCAACTTTGAGCTGGTGAGAATCAAACTGCTGGCAGTAGGCAGAATTAGCCTGCAATACTGCATTCTAACCACTGAGCCACCACGTCTCTTGATGCTAGATGTAGAAGAGTGGCATGTTGATCAAGCATTTTTTTCTTCTCTAAAATATTTTGCTGCTGTATAACGCATAATGTTCATCCTCAATTACTTTTTGAGCTTGTTTCCTCCCATTGTGTTGAAGTAGAGTGGTCAACCTACTTTGAACTCTGAGGAAGGGTCACCCACATTTATTAAATCAATCTATGAATATTTTCAGAACATCTATTAAAGTAGAATGAATTCCTTTGGTGGATACATCTTTTAATTTTCGAAATTCTTGAAAGGACTTGATTAAATCTAAAATCATACAGATGAGGGGAAGGAGTTAATAGAAACGTTAATACATACAAGTCCAATAGGATTTGAACTCACAACCTTTCAGTTGTAAATTAGACACTTACTCAACGCAGTATGCAATCTTTCATTAATGTCCTTGGGAATTTACAGGTGTTAAATTAGGCTTCGCTATTGTTCGTCAAATGCAATAAAAACGTAATGAGAAATACAAGGAAATAAATTAATTCTGGGGAAAAAATCTAATAAAAAGGACAGTGGAGTTCAAACAAAACCTGTTCCCTAGTCTCTGCCAAGATATATGAAATGTCACTAATATTAGTTTTAATACTGCTTATTATGCTTTGTTTGATGAAATATTTTCATTAGATGAGGATTCTGTACTTTGTATTTTTTGCCAAGATATCAGGTCTGTCTATCATAGCCATTTAATTACATTCTAAATAGACACACCAGTTGTCTACAATGTATAGTCTATACTTCATTATTGTTCAGACTCTGAATACCCTTTATTTGTTTAAAAGATAATTCAAATTTCCTTTATCTGTTTGATGTCTGGTGACATCTCCTGAATTTGTTCATATCTGCCTATTTTTGGTTCGAGATTCTGCTAAATCTAAAGTGAACTCTCATGTTTTGGATTAAGGAAAAATTATCCGTGGATATTTATTGCCTTTTCTATTACTGTTGATTGGAAGATACAGGCATAAATTAAATAAAGATTAAATAAAGATATATATTAAATAAAGATATAAAGCTAAGTTAAACTATTTCAGTTATTTTTATTGCTGTTTCCTTCCTGCTGAATTTGAATGAAGCAGGAATATGGAGCACTTCTGTGGTTAATTATTTTATCCAAGCCATGAGTTATCCTACATAAGAAACTACATTTTTCTTATATTGTTTTCACATTTTCCTACATTCTCTTCTTTTTTCCTCTGTAATTTTTTTAAAAGATTTTTTTTAACTTGCTTTGGTTTATTCTCTAGCCAAAATCATGGAAGTGCATGCTTGCACACTAACATGTTTTAAAGTCCAGAATGGGAATTGTGTAGATGCCTAACTAGTTATGTCCCATCACCAACTGGGTCTCTGTGTCTGCCCTTCTTCCTAATCTTATCCCATAGCCTCACTTAGTTATAGTCCTGAGGATTGGTCATTCCTTTAAAAAAGTAAAAGCATGGAGAATCATTCCACAAATATGCTGCTGATGGAAAACTGGTCTTCCAAAGGGATCTGCCATGTTTAACAACTTTAAGGCCAAACTCAGTTAGAATAGAATAGAATAGAATAGAGCTGGAAGGGACCTTGGAGATCTTCCAATCCAGCCCCCTGCTCAAGCAGGAGAATCTATACCATCTCAGATAGGTGACTGTCCAGTCTCTTCTTAAAAACTTCCAGTGATGGAGTGCTCACAATTTCTGGAGGTAAGCTGTTCCACTGGTTGATTGTCCTCACTGTCAGAAAGTTTCTCCTTAATTCCAGGTTGCTTCTCTCTTTGATCAGTTTCTAACCATTGTTTCTCGTCCTTCCCTCTGGTACTCTGGTGAACAAGCTGACCGCCTCTGCCTTGTGGCAGCCCCTCAAATACTGGAATACTGCTATCATGTCTCCCCTATTTCTTCTTTTCTTTAGACTAGCCAAACCCGCAGCTGTTCTTTGTATGTTTTGATCTCCAGGCCTTTGATCATCTTAGATATTTCAGTGAAACCCCATTGACTTGGGCCAAGGCAGTTGTTAACAACATCACAAAGAATAATTCATCCACCACCTCATGTTTAGTAGACCATATTAGTTGAACTTTCTAAATAAGTTTGATATTTCTCTCCAGGCTAATATATTCAGGGCATGCACAATCACTTTCTTGCCATCTCTTGGAGAATAGTGAACCTCTTTGCTTTTCAGCTCAAACTGTTATCCTGGCTGACAATCTTAAATATTTACTTTCTATCTTTGTTTCTTCTATCTGTTCACAGTGCAGTTATACTTTGCATTTTAATATGCACAAGCTTTTCATTATTTGTCTATCTATGATACTTCATTTTTTTTCTTTTTAGAAAAGAACACTTTTTACATTTCTTTTATCATTTACCTTCATTTTGGGTTTTCGGTCAGGATCACCTGTGCAACGATGGTTTTGGATTTATCTGAATCTGCTGCCTATTCAAGGCATGAGCTAGGTTCCTTAGAAAATAGGATATGAATGGCTCTATATCAGTGCCCCCATTCTATTTCCCAGCAGCTGGTACATGCACAAAATCACTTGCAGAAAATTCAAGCAGAAATTTGGAACCAAGAAACATTGGATTAGGCTAAATGATGACTAAAGTTCATTAGTTCCAAATTGTGATTTCCTAGCTTCCAGGATACTTGTTTGTAACTGTAAGATCCTCATCAGGACAACTAAGAATGGCATGTATATCCAGGCTAGAAAAGGATGATGATGACTTGTCCTGCCACATGCTTAAATGCACGAGTTCATGTTATGGGTATAAACTATTTGGTATCTGACCTTCCTATTTCTCCCCTTAATAGTACATTTATAAAAGATTGCTTTTTTCTTTTAATCACCCTGTAATCACTTGCATCAGGGTGGAGTTGGGGGCGACTGAATAGAGCTGAGTATTTACTGGCTGGATGCCCTTCCTGACGCCTATGCAGAGTTCACAGCAGATATTTTCTCTTTGCGCCCAGAGAGAAAAATATTTAGGATCAAATTCCCACCTCCTGATTGTGAGGCAAAAGCTCCACCTTTAGGCCACCACGCTGCCCATATAAAAGATTGATATTGGTCAAAAATTGGGCTTCAGAATGAATAGTCACTCTTCTTTAGTCCTGTATGTTGTCTCATCATGGTGGTTGAAGAGAATTTCTTGGAGAAATGAGAAAAGAATGCCAAGGAGTATATAAACCCAGCAGGGTCATCCAAGGCATTAAAGTTATCCCAGCTGTCCAGCTAAAAGTTCGTCCGTGACTGTAACCCGTCATCACTATATCCTCCTACAACCTCCACTTATTACTGAAATCACTGTTACCATTCTCGTGGTTAAAGATGACGTTCCCTCTTCCCTTACTATTTAGTGAAGACTTAAAACTAGTTCTTTTTGTGTATCTACCTTTTATGTTTTACTAACTGTTATATTAAGACCGACTACCGAAAACGGGTCAGATGACACTCAACATGCTACTGAGGAAGAGATGAGGCTCTTTCGTACTAATAGAGTTTAAAACATGGTTAGATTAAAGCTTTCACACGTCTAGTTGTTGATGCCAATATGTAGGAAAACAGAATTTAAAGCTGTAAAAGCAAAATTATAGTGGGAACAAGGAATGTAAGTATGAATGAGGGAAAAGTCAATATGATGAAAGATGAAATTGCTCAATTACACATTGACTTTTGAGACATCGGTGAAATGAAATGAACCAGAATTGGATACTTTCAGTCAGAAGGTCACACTGCTTTTTTACTTAGGGAATAAAAATCAACGTTTTTAAATGCACTTTTATTAAAGTATTTCATAGTCACAACAAATAGGATAGTATTCAGGCACAATGCAACCAGTGATAAATAATATCAATAAAGCTTGACAATTACATTAATTATCTGAATTTGTGCTTCAACTATTGATGGACAAGAAGAGAATGTTGATGGGTATGGTCAAATTCAACAGAACATGCAAGCAAGATATGCTGCTTGTGGTTGGTGATCAGAATGCCAAAGATGGAAACAATAGAGGATAACATACAGTTATTTGTTTATTTACATATTTATTTATTAATTTTTTCCATCTCACCAGTAAAGCAATTCTAGGTGGCTTACAAAATTGGATATAGTTGAATTAACACAGAATTTGAAATACAGTTGATACAATGTATTTGTATCATTTATCAATACAATGATAAATATGTAATTTCTAAAATGCATAATTCTTTTTTTGAAATTTGAATTGGAAGAAGAACAGATCAAAGAATACATGATGCAGTGGGCTAAGAATTTTGGGTTATAATATAGAGCTGAGTCAGTGGGAAAAACATGTGGTCCAAAGGGTTGAAATATATATTATGCTACAATATTAACAAGAATATTTATAAAATGATGTATGACTGATACACGATGCCACAGAAATTATCTAGAATGTATAAATTCATTCCAAATATGGGATGAAATCCCAAGAAGGGATATTTTATCA
Organism: Protobothrops mucrosquamatus; assembly: GCF_001527695.2. Taxonomy (NCBI): domain Eukaryota; kingdom Metazoa; phylum Chordata; class Lepidosauria; order Squamata; family Viperidae; genus Protobothrops; species Protobothrops mucrosquamatus. Next base: position 14,414 of record NW_015387939.1, on the reverse strand, counting down.
TCATTTTATGTTAAAAAAAAGCTAAAGAATAATTTGGATTAAAATATACACATTGATATAGAAGATTTTAAAAATCAATATTCAATTGAAGCCATTTTTTCCTTTTAGGACTAATGGATACACAGATAGAAAAGAGAAATGGAAGATTATTTCAATCTAGGATTACTATGGCATGAGTATTATATGCTCAAAGAAGGAAAAATTCAGGTTACTCACCATGAAGGAATGGTTGGTGAAACTGACAGAATTTGCTGAGATGGCCAAATTACCTTCTTTGATTAGAGAAATGTCATTATTGACATTTGTCAGTAACTGGAAACCCCTTTTGGACATTTTGGTAAAAAAGAAAATGATATTGTCTCTTACAGTTTTGATATTTAGAAAAAATAGGTTATAGGAAGAAGGGAATTAGAGAGGTTTGATTAGAATTGTATGTATGTCTGTTGAGAGGAAGATTGGATAATTTCCAAACTCTGTTAAGTTTTTTTCTTTGATCTTTTCCAACTTGTTGGCCATTATGTTGGTTAGAACCTTTGTCGATTCTTCTTTTATTGCTTCCCATATTTCTGTAGATATTCCATCAACTTCTGTAGCCTCTTAATGACCAGAATGAGGATCCAACTTCATCTTCTAGTCCTCAAAGCTTCTGTAAGCAAGGAATATCTTCTAAGATATTTTGGATATTGACATCCCTACTGTATAGAATTTAGTATACACCTTCCATCTTTGATTTTTTTTAAAAACACTCAATATCTGTCAGCTGGATTCCTTTAGCATGCTAAGGACAGTACTTCCTTCTGAATTCTAAGATCTTTTGAAAGGTTTTTTCTTATTTTTTCAGTTGTTGAAGTTGTTGGTTTTGGAGAAAACTCCTGAGAAAATCACAATCAGCCAACAAAGCAAGCAAATGTATCATAGGAAAAAAAATCAACTCAGAGTTGTCACAGGTTCCAATTATTCTCCTTCAGACACTTGTACAAAGACTTAGCTCTCAGGAGAAGACTTTAAAGCTGGGACTGGTGGAAGGAAAAAGGATAGAGGACTATCAGCAGCAATGTAGATAGTCTCTAACTGTAGTAATGATGTGTGCACTGTTAGATTGGCTTGCAAACACATCATCCTGGAGAAAAATCTATCTATGTGGTTTTTGAGTTGACTATGTGGTTTTTGAGTTGATATTGACTTGATGGTGCATAATCATCATTAATAACTATGCCACATTAAAAAACTGCAATCAGTAAATTTTGGGGTCACTATTTATGCTATTTATGTGATTATTATTCCAAGTCCCTCTCTTTCATAATGTACATTGCTGACACAAATACATTTTTATAATAAAATGTTGCTATACTATATTAGGCACAAAAGTGCATTACTCCAGTTTTTCCTTCCCTATTTGTGAGATTTAATTTAAGAACACTTCCTGAATTGCAGTTTCCTAAATGACTATCAGATGCCACTGAGAAATAAGCCTGCACAAAATAATATATAAAACAAGTTTTCTCATACCAAGTACAAGGATCAGGGAGAAGATAGGTGTAGAATCTTCCTAATCTAAAAATGAAAAAAAAAATCCATCCATTTCACATTCCATTACTATATACACACACAGAGGATATATTTTCAGATTTGGAATAGTTCTTAACTTTCACACCCTCCTGGGACTAGGAAGAAGCAGATGTTGTGATCATGGAAAAAAGAGCATTTTTTTTAATGCATGTCTTCTTTCAATGTAAAAAGTTAATAAAATAGTTTGACATGTAAAGCTTTTTGATGGATGGCTACCTGCAGAGAGGAACTGTTTTATTCTGTCAAATACAACTCTCCTTTGTAAAGGCCGAGACAGTAAAGTATAGTTTTCTTTTCTTTCTAGCCTGCCCAGGGTAATTATGTATTATTAATAATGCAGTACTACAAATGATATTAAATGAACTACATTTGTTAATGTAGATCTTATCTAACTACTTTTTCTATCAGTGGACTGTTTCTCAATGGGGGGTACTAATTAGCTGTAATATGTAGAAGAAAGATGAGACAGGAATCCAATCAGATAAATGGCATCTATTTGCAGAAATACAGGAAAGGGGGCAGAAAATGTATTCGGTGTGGTGTGAATTTTGGTCGGGGTGCAATTTAAATATTTTTTTCTGTAGTGTTGATAATAAATTGAGAGTTGGGAGGGGGCTTTTAGGCCATCTAATCCAACTCCCTGCTTAATATGTACTTTCCCCAGATTTCCTGTGTGTGTGTGTGTGTGTGTGTGTGTGTGTGTGTGTATGTGTGGGGACTGTCTATCATTACACTAGATAAATAATTCTATTGTCCATCTGCTCTTGCTATTAATACATTTCTCTAACCTTCAGCATAAAGCACTGCATTCTACAATAGCTGAGAAAATGTTGGCGCCTTTTTTCTGCTTCCTCAAGTGTTTGATTATTTCCTGATTCCCATCAACTCTAGGTTCAGCATGCTAAGTTCCCAACATCTTTTTTGGTGCATCTTTCCTTATCCTCATTCACACTGATTACTATTCTCTTCTGAATTAATTCTAGGTTTTTTCATAGTCATATTTAAAATAGGATTGCCAGAACTGGACTTCCAGTGATAACAAGTGATGGCATATGATAAAAAGTTGGATTGGGACTAAGAAATAGTCAGCCACTTGACTATGGAATATTGGATCTATTTAGGTTGTTTACTAAACTTTATTCCGATTCATGAAAGTTTAAAGATTAAAAATGAAGGAAATCTTCCCTTCAAGGGAAACCCTTCCCTTCCCTTCCCTTCTGCCAAAATCCTGAGATCTTCTTTTTCATGCAGCCTGTATCTCTATGTATGTCTCTGCTAAATGTGTTGACTATGTTCCCTTCAGCTTAGTTTGCTATTCTACTAAAATAATTTTGAATGCTATTCTTGCCACCTGATATATTAGCTCTCTTCACTAGTTCTGTGTCAAACTGAAACTACACAAGGATTTGATTTTGCTTTCATTACAATCTCTTATGCTTCTGGGCATTGTGCACTAATAATATCTTTTGGCCCATCTCTGGAAGAAACTACATTTATCAGCTGGAGTGTTGTCAGTATTCTTTACAGCTGATTCATAAAAATTAGTTCTGTTTGACCTGTGTTGGTCGATTCAATTCCTTCCACTACAACAGAGCAAAATTATTGACAAAAATAATGAAGATCCTGGAGCCCAGAGGAATGTAGTGATATCTCATTTGAGATTCCCCCCTTCACCTCCCACTTGATGGGGGAACCCCCAAGGACCACTTTCTGAGTATTGTTTAGTTTTTCATCTTGCTACAAACTGATTGATGGTTTCATCATCACCACTTTGTTAATCAAAATATCACAGGGAACTTTATTGTCTGTACTACGGTACTAGTGGCTTCGTTTACATCATATCCAAAAGTCACACAGGGTCCTTCAAAGACTTAAGTCTGACATACCAAGATTTCCAAAAATTATCAGAACTGTTTTAATGGGATAGAAAGAAGAAATGATTAAGGACACAACTAGGGAATAATAACATTACCTATATTTAATTTGAATGCATATTAAATGCATATTTGATTTTTGCTCTGACCCCATTCACTGCTTTTGATTCTTGTTTCCCCCCATACCCAATTATGCTTCTCCAAGTTAGATGAAAACTCCCAAATAGTTATGTCAACTTATTTTATGAGAATCATAATAATATAGAAGACCTACTTCTTTTCTTCAAAGCCATAAAATGTCACCTTTGGTAAGACAACAGTGTTTAGCAGAGTAATGATATCTTAGAAAGAACACTTATGTCTCATTACAGATGTATTCAAACAAAAATAATTTCTTTACGCTGTAATCAGTGCTTTTTTTCTAAAAAAAAAAGATGCCGGAACTCACACATGTCATACAACCCACCCTGCCTACCCTACAAGGTTCCATCCCAAAAAGGTGCCGGAACTCCGTTCTGGGCGTTCTATGAGAAAAAAAGCCCTGGCTGTAATTATACTGTAGTTATAATATTCTATAGTGTCATCAGGGCAGGCTAATTCCCTCTGATCAGGCAGTCATAATATAGGAGTCAAGAATTAGAGGAAACCGAATAATCTTCAGGGAACTGCATGTGTTTGCACTCTTGCATCCGCTGCCCCATGTACACTTTTGAGAATATAAACAGACCTTTTCCATATAATATTTGGAAAACTTTACCATGCTCCCAGTAAAGAGCCTATATTGATAGAGCTCCTATACCTGGTCTATATTCAAATTAATGCTCGAGGGCCAGGAATGTGAATTTAGTAGTTTCCTGCTTTCCTGACTGCAGATTTGTTTTGCATATTCCCCTTTTATAGGCATTTCCAATACATGCTTTCTTAAAATATACATTTATATTTTACTTTGGTTTTTGAACTGGAAATTGTACTGCAGTTTTGAAATTTGGAATCCACAGGTTTCAGTTCAGATTTTGTACTTTTTAATTTGAAACATGCAAATTAAGTTCAGATAAAATTAATTCTGAATGAAATCTTTTTCATTATACATGATGCAAAGGATATGTATATGAACTCTTCTATATATATATCCAATGAACATAAAAAAGGTTCTCAAGATGATATGGATTAGTTCTGCTCATTGCTCAATGATGGCCTGTTTCTTTTCTCCCCTGACAAACATCAATTAGACCAGGGGTGTCAATATCACTCGCAATGTCACATGACATGTTGCGACGTATTGCAAGGGGGTGGGTGCGATTTCGCTATGATGCATCCGGCCCACAGGCCGGCAGTTTGACACCCCTGAACTAGACCTTTAAAAGTTCTGTAAGCATATGCCTCCTACATACTGAGAGAATTACCCAATTAGAATCTCTCCTGAATTCTAAGAACTCCCAGATAGAAGCATGGCGTCTGTTATTTATTTATTTTTTAAATTTATATGCGGGCTCTCTCTCTGATAGTCAGGCCACCTTGTATGTTTCTAAAAATCATCTTGAGAATTCCATGAATCCTTCTCCATGCATTCCCTGGGCCTACAAAAGTCTTAACTAATAATGAAAAATATAGTTTAGCATTAGGATTGTGTAAAATGTTTGACCCTTTGCAATATTCTATGATTGATTATTGATGTTGGGACCTGCCCAGAGTTCAGTATAAGAAGGGCAGATATATTCCACCTGTAAAGGTTAAAAACACATACGTCCTTTGGAAATTTCAACTGCTTCAAAGGCTGTTCCCAGCTGACTGCATGTCTGTTCATGCACAGCTGTTGTTGTTTTTCTTCTTTGAAGGGGTTCAATGGAAGTGCTATCTAGGAATACCAAGGCATGTACAGATGAATGGGGCCAGACTTTGAAGTAGCTCATAATCCTTTCAGAAGACCTTCTCTATAAGCTGCCTGCCTATGGAATACCATTTCCCCTGAAATGTACACTTCCCCTCCCTCACAGACCTTGACCCAACTTAAATGAGCTTTTAAAACCTGGCTCTAGACCCAGGTGAGTCTGGGTGAGAGTGGGTAATGGATTCTTTATAGGCTATTGATTTTCCCCCAGACTTTATCTCTTGAAGATATAATTCTACATTTTTACAATGCTTTCTTATTGCATTTTGTAGAACTGTAAGAATTTGGGGCAGGCTATACATCTTTTAAATAATCAATCAATCAATCAATCAAACAAACAAACAAACAAACAAACAAATAAAAAAATAAAAAGACATGATTCCTTTAAGGCTTGGAGGAGGTGTTCTTTATTCACATGTTTTTCAAAGGGTAGCTTAAAAGACAGGATAGTATCTGAGCACTAGATAAAGTAGCATAGCTTCTCCCTGTCTAATTCAATCAGATAACTCTGAGTCCCTGGTACAAATTAGGGGAGGGTGATGATCAATCATCTGAACTTATGAGGAGCAGAGCTCATTTGATTTGGATAATTCATTGAAAAAAAAAAGATCTGTACCTTCAACTCAGAGCAGGATCTTACTCATGTTTGGTACAGTATTTCAATCTATTGATTACTGTGACTCATATGCCATTTCAATCCAATTGACTCTAAGTGCTTTGCAAGTGAAGATAGGATGGATTGATTCGACACAATAGAGTTATAACCAACACTACTTCTGTTAATTTGAAATCCTTTGCCACTCAGCTTGATTTCATATTCAGAAAGTAGCAATGTTCTTTATAATAATAATAATAATAATTATAAACTGCATATTTCAGTGCAAAAAGACCCTCTCTTGTTTCCCCCATCTGCCTCAGCTCATTGTCATGACCCGAAACACTACATTGCACTGAATGGATGCAATGACAATGAAAGCTTTATCACCATAACCAGTGCTTTTTTTCTAAAAAAAAAAAAAAGGTGCCGGAACTCACACATGTCATACAACCTGCCTTGCCTACTCTACAAGGTTCCATCCCAAAAAGGTGGTGGAACTCCGTTCTGGGCGTTCTATGAGAAAAAAAGCCCTGACCATAACTAATGCTTAAAGTATGGGAAGTTAGATTTTTATGTGGTGGATGAGGTTCACACACAGAAAGCCCTTCTTCTGTGAGTATCTTGTCTATTTACAACACATGTTAGTGACAATATAAGTTCTTTTTGGAACAGAAGCAAATTAATTGTATGTTGTAACCTTCTGTACTTTGCCAGGTCACCACTGTTTTGTCTGCTAAGAGAAATCATTTATTATTGTAGAAAGGATCTAATACAACCGTAAAAAAACATGTTTAGTAAAATGACAACTCCAAGTATTGCGGATATTATTATTTCTTTTAAAAAAAGAGAGAAATGTGAGAAAATTCTTTTCATTAAATCTCTTTGTCAACATTTGGTAGAGACTCAGGAGAACTATTTACATTTATATACAGCTATATCATGTAATTAACATCAACAGATAAACATATCAGTATGTTCAAGCAGATGTACAAATGTATCTAGACATATTGCACAGAAACCTTGATAATTCTTCCAAATGCAATATTGTATTCCAAATACTGTATTCCCTGTAGAGCTTTTGCTCAAGGCTATGCTTAGGTATACTCAAAAACCCTCATAGCTAGTCATGGGGGAAAACATGTTCTTTTACAGATAATTGCTACTGGCAGTTGGAGGCATTTGGAATTTGATGTGCAATAATGTGACCTGACTATGTATTAAACTTTTTTGAAGGACATGGTGTAAAGTAATTTTATATGCATCTCAGAAACCTTATTTTTTTTGGGGGGGAGTCATCGGGTTAGCACATATTTTAACAACTTTTCCATTTTTAATATTACGGTTAGGCTTTGTCCTAATAGTTCTCCTTTAAAAAAAAAACACGCCACTTTTTCTTCAGAAAGAATGAGAGAAGAGAGAAAGTGGAAAGGAAACAAATTGAGGTGACTTGTAAGGAACATGTAAATACAGTAGCATTGTATTATTGATAGTGGAATTGGAAAAAAGGGGTAATTGGTACCTAGGCTTATGAATGTACGTGATTTAAGTATTCACATGCTATGTGAATGGTTTAATTTGAATGCTTTTTTTAATAGGGATATATTATACTACTTAATTTTATGCTAATCACTACTTTGTTAAATCTTAGCTACATTATGGCAAGGACTCTTATATATTTTACAAAAATTAGAATGAAAGGAGACACTTTTTATTTTAAAGGGTGTGGTATAATAAATGTGCAATTACAGGGTAATCTGAGAAAATTCCATGCTTGCTAATACTATATGAAGTGTGCATGTGTGTATGTGTGTTCTCAGGGCTCATTTTAGCATAAGTATGGTGACCAAAAAACTGAGGCCACCAGATGCTCAAGATGCCATTTAAAAACAGCCACACACATATTGTAGAATCTGAGAGAATAATGAGTGAGATCATCATTTGAATGATATAATAATAAGAAAGATTAGGGTCATTATAAAGTGTTGAGTATTTGTGTGTGTGTGTGTGTGTGTGTGTGTGTGTGAGAGAGAGAGAGAGAGAGAGAAAGGGAGTGTAAATGAACAAAGAATAGTTTGTTATCTATAATTTGGATCAACAATTTTATGCAATCCAGGTAGTTCTAGACCAGGGGTAGGCAACCTTGTCATAAAAGAGCTAAGGTTGCTTATCCCTGTTCTAGACTTACGACTTCAATTGATCCCAAAATTTCTGTGGCTAAGCAAAGCATCTGTTTAGTGAATTTTGCCTCCTTTTAGGACCTGTCTTGCCACATTTGTTAAGTGAATCACTGCAGATGTTAAGTTAGGAACATGGTTGTTAAGTGAATCTGGCTTTGCCATTGACTTTGCTTGCCAGAAGGTCACAAAAAGTGATTGCATGACACTGCGACCATCATAAATACGAATCAGTTGCCAAGTATCCAAATGTTGTTTACCTGGCCATGGGGATGCTGCAATGGTCTCAAGTATGAATAGTGGTCAGAGGTCACTTTTTCAGTGCTGTTGTAAGTTTGAACAGTCACTAAATGAACTGTGATAAGTTGAGGACTACCTATATTGGAAATTTGAAGTTTCATTTGAACAGCCTCTATGTTATTTCATATGATACCAGGAAGAGATTTCTGGCATTCATTCTCAGATTTATACAAGATGTAATAGGCTTATAGCAGCAAGCAGGGTCCAAAAAAATCCAAGTATGTAGAGACAAACCGTTGTATCTCTTTAGACTAGGTTAAACATGGTTCAGATGAATCTCAAAATAAACCCCAAAAATAATTCCAGGTAGTAGGGCTGTGTGAAACCTTTAAAAGGGGCACCTTACAAGCATGTTGGCACGAACAAAGCACCCCCTCTCAAAGAATTAAAGCAGCTGTGTCCTTTGAAGACACATGCAACGACTATGCAAATTATAACCAGAGAAAAGAATTCTATATTAGATGGACAAATGGTTTGATCCAGTTTTAATATCAGGAAAATAGCTGCTACGTCCCAACTCTCTCCAAGTTATGCTGAAATTCGGCACACCTAGAGAATACTAGATTCAAGAAGGAGAGAAAATTGTTGGATGCATATTCATATATGAAGCTTGTCACAAAGATGAAATGTGTGAACTTCTGAATCTATTAGCAAGATTTAATACTATAAATTCTCAGTTAGGGTAGCAAGGGTAAATAGGGCTGGAACTCCTGACTCTTGATCCAAATCTGCATGAAATACAGTATCTGCTTTATAATGAACATTTCAACACTCCAGGGACAGTGGCAGTCATGCTGCCTAAAAGAATGAAATAGTGTGACAAAACATGATTTTCTGTTGAAAAAGTGACAATAGGAATCCAAAGTGCCGTTGAACTCCGCTTCTCATAAGCACTGTCATAGTCACATGCTTTCCTTTTTAACTTTTGGAATCTATCAGTTAAATCAACAATCTTAAGGCTTCAGTTAATATCTCAGAATAGGACATGCCAATTTCCCACCAGATGTACTTCAGATATGCTAAGATTACAACCAGGGATGACTCTAGACATTTTGGCACCCTAGGCAAAGTCACATTCTGGTGCTCTCAATAGTTTAGTTCTGATTTTTGTTAGGAATTTCAAAAGCCATCCTGTTGTCCCCCCCGCCACTTCTTTTGAGTTCTTGAGTTTTAGATTTATGATTTTCATTCCCAGGCAATTTGTTTTCCTTTCTCAGACTTTTTCACATTTACACTGTGGAATTATATTTAACCCTCAAGTGTCTACACTGGTTCACAGAGTGCACCATTATTGCTTTTTGCTTTTTTTATTGTATTTTTCAGAAGTGTCTTCAATTTTGGTGTCCCCTAAAATTTGGCATCCCTAGGCCAGTCCCTATTTGGCCTTAGCCTGGAGACGGCCCTGAACTATAACACCTTGAACTGAGAAATAGTCAGACCTAAACTAGGTTGCATCAACTGCAAGGAACTATGTCATATAACATAATTAACCTGAAACAAGATCTTAAGTGCCAGACGGCAATAAAGTTGGATGACTCAAGGCGTAAAAAGTTTTGACGATTGCTACAAGCACTTTTCCAACCTTCTCCTTGATCCATAAGTTAATGCATCCTAATTTAACTCTCCTTTTGCAATGGATATGTTGAAAACAAGTCCATCTTTTGCAAAGTATACAACATTCATTGCATACGGTAGGCCAGTATTTGAAATCTTATTTTTATATACTCTGAAGAAAAACTACTCAGGCATAATCAATGAACAATTGACATTGTTCATTGTCAATTCTACAAGTATGCTGTGATGGTACTTTTATTGATCGTATCGTCTAATACAGACTCATTTTATATAAGAAAAAATGCAACTGCCTAAATCCTGGTTTTGTAATAGGAATTATTTAGTGAAATATAAATAAGATTTGCTTACCACTGTTTGCTATTCTGTTAAATATATGGTAGTATAGAAAGGAATAGCATACTACACTTTTTACAAAGTTAAGATTTTACAGTAAGTGTACTGAAGCCACATAATTACATTTCTATAGTGGCAGACTATTTTCTGCTTCCTACAGCGGGAAAATACCAGAGTTGCTGGGAGTTGGGTGGCATATAAATTTAATACAAATAAAAATAATGATCAGTTGAAGAACTCCAACAGCTAATATTGGGACCACCAGTAAAGAGATTAGAAGTGTTGATTGAATGGAATATAGGCAAGGGTAGCTCCAAACATTTCCCAGATTGAAGCAGCTGCATGAGATAAGTATAAACTGCCTTTCTGACCAGTTTATACTTATCTCATGCAGTCAACTCAAACCATAGAGTCTTGCTTCTTGTATAGATCTGTGACTGTTTAGTGATCACCCCTAGGATAAGAATTCTAGATCAAGCTATCTGAGATAGTTGATTCCATGTTACTGAAATCCTTCGTTTGTGAGGACATTGATATTCCATTTCCTATCCTAATATCCATTAATCCTGTGAACTTGAGTTTACCCATTAAACCTGAGTCTATCCACTGAGAACCTAAATTTCTCCACTTACAGCAGTTCCATTTTTAATAATAGATACAAGAGTAAGTCAAGCTGAAGCCAATTGGAGGGCTCCCCCCCTGCTGAACTGAAGGGCTATCAACCCATCTTTGAAAGACAGAAAACTATCATATATTGGCGTGTCCCCACTGCCAAGCTATCTTGTCTCTTCTGCTCCTCCTTTGAATCATACTCGGTTTCTCCAGATATGGAATGACAAAGACTCACAGATTTTACACTCCTTGAGGTTGCCCTTGGATGTTGTCAAATTAAGGAACACAGTTATGTTTTAACATTGGTTATTTTAAGGGTGACTTAAGCTATTTCACTCATGAGCTAGGGATAAGACAAAGGTAATGTTGTGAGAATATGGCAGAACACAGATATTGCCAGGGCATGTTTGGACTATGTAGGTGCAAATAGGGAAGGGCTGGGCGCTTTAGAAAAGCAGGTAATATTTTGCTCTACTGCCACTGAACAATCCTTGAAAAAAGCCTTTGTGCAGGGACAAGATAAATGTCACAAGAGCCGAGGATTTTCAATGTTATGTTAAAATGCAAGTCTAAGGCTGGAACAAGGGTTTCACATTGCAGAGTGAAAAATCTGTAGAGCCTGAGAATCCACAGGAAAAGGCTTTAAGTGCATCTTGATTACAAGCACTCTCCGTGACATTGGAGAAGCAGGAAAAGTCCTCTAAGCAAAAAATGCCATTATCTGGTGGCTGCTATTATTTTAAGTTCATCCACTTGTTTATAATGTGTTTTTACACTTATTTTGGAGGGGAGATGAAATGAGCTTCAAGGGCAACAAAAATGTAAATAGATAATGTACTGAAAGCTAATAAAAACATTATAAAATAGCAATGAGATAAAATTAAAGCATATTAAAAAACCTGGCCAACAAAACGGGAACAATTGTTCTGACTGACAATAAAGAAAGAGTAAGTTTGATCTCCCTTAGGGCATGCATACCACTCCCCCCCCCTTCTCCCAATCCTACTTATATTTATCATAGACTTAGAGGACAAAATAGGAACTCAAAAGAAGACAGCCAGGTTCATGCTGGAAATTACAGTCCTTCAAATATAGTAATCTCAAACCATTTATGGTTTTATATGTAATAGTCAGCAAAGTGAGTTTGAGAATGATAAAATGAGAATGATAAAAAAAAATATGNCCCACACATAGATCTACCCACCCATGTAAGGAATGTGGTTCAATTTTCAGTTTACATATCTTGCCTTCTTCTGGAAACCTATACATTCATTTTTGAAACCTTACTGGATTTGTAGAATTTGTTAGCCAAGGCCTTTCAGGTTCAGTGTTGACTGATATGCAGAGACTTATTAGTTCTCACTGCTTAGGGTTTTTTTTTTAATCAGATTTATGCCACTGATTCTTACAGAAGAAAAACAAAGTGCTATATTCGATTGTCTGAGAAAGCAGTTTGTTGGAATTCATAGCATTATAAGAAAAATCTTTCATATTTTTTTCCAAGTATGACTTCTTCCCACTGCACAAATGTTCCTAGGACTCAGGGTAGGCAACTTTGGCTCTTTTATGACTCGTGGACTTCAACTCCCAGAATTCCTGATCCAGCCATGCTGGCTTGGGAATTCTGGGAGTTGAAGTCCACGAGTCATAAAAGAGCCAAGGTTGCCTACCCCTGTAGATGAAGGTAATGCTACAGATAGATTTCCTGATAACCACATCAGACCGTTAACCAATACAAGAATGAAGGAAACCATTTAGGGTTTAGGGTTTCAGGCTCAGTAAGTAGATGATGCCTGCAGCAGGCTCAAAGCTGAGGCAGGAACTATATGATGAAGCCTGTTGCAAAAAAGAGACAGCAGACTTGTCACCAGCCTAATTTATCCATTAATATTTTGATCCAGTGAACTGTGAAAGGCTGTGGCGATAACACACAGACCAGAACCTGCTTTGTTCTGATTCTGATTGTAGAACATCCTTAATTTCTGTTCCATCTCTGCTGCTTTGGGTACTATCAATGCAGCCATGCCAAAGAAGGAAGAAACACCCTCTTATTCTTGAATTAAAATCACGATGGGGAATGGGAAGACTGAGAGGCATGGCCTCAAAACAGAGGGATCCATCTGATCAGACTACTATTGGTTGTTCCATCCAGAGCAGTTTGATAGGTAGGTGGAGAAATGTATAAGTTGAGAGAAAGCCAATCACTCCTCTGCCTTTTCAGCCTTTTTACCCAGGGGATTTGTGCTAGTTTGAAAGCAGGTCTAGAAATCAATATTTCTCTGGCATCAGCAGTGTTGGAGAACTGAGCTGATTTATTTCTGACCCAGCTACAAAGTAGTTAAAACCACTGTGAAGCTAGGACTTTTTTTTTTTTGTAGATGTAGTTACAACAGCAATTTCGACTGGGATTGCCATTGCTAAGAGCGCGGTCATAAAGCATGGCATCACATGATTGCATCGCTTGGAGATGACAATCCAGGCTATCTTGGTTATCCTCATAACTCAAGATGCACAGGTGATTAAGGGGAAGCAGAAGGAATCCCAGGTAAGGAGTGGAGACTACTGCAGAGAAATGGGGGAGGTCTGGGGAGGCTCAGCTCACATGTGTTTTGGGAAGGGGATGCTGCAGAACACAGGAAGGCCAGGAAAACAGGACACGGTGCATGTGTCCATGTGTGCAAAGGCTGGGAAAAGAAGATAATGGGTGCATGCATACCTGCGAGTGCAGGACAATTGGGGGAAGAGGGTGTGAGACATATGTCAGTACAGGAATGCTGGGAAAGAGGGTACTGAGTAATTGTTATTGGTGTATTTTTTAACTGATTGTCAGCCGCCCTGAGTCCGCAAGGAGAAGGGCGGGATATAAATTCAATAAATAAATAAATAAATGTATAGATATGTGTGAGCACAGGAAGGAAGACCGGGCGGAGGGGGATTTACCCAAATGACTTGCTATCTGCTCTGCAGGCTTCCCCATTGACTTTGCTTGACGGAAGCCAGCAGGGAAGATCACAAATGGTGATCACATGACCATGGGAATCTTCAATTTGCCAATTACCTGAATTTTGTTCATGTGATCATAGGATAATTGCTTTGGTTGGAACTTTGAGGCCGTTGATCATTAGGTCTCTTTATTCAGCAGTGTTGAAACTTCCAAAAGTTGCATAATAAATAGTCATAACTTGCAGACCATCTGTAGTGGGAACTCTTCTTAGATCTTCCTTTCGGTTCCAGAACTTCAAACTCTCCACTCTTGTTAGATCGCGCAGGCAGTAAGACATGAGTTTATTTATTTATATTTATTTATTTATTTATTTATAATTTAATTTATACCCCGCCCTTCTCCTCATGGGACTCAGGGCGGCTAACAGCCTCATAAAAACTACAATACAAATACAATAATTAAAAGCCGAATTAAAAAGAAATATTTAAACAGGCCGATCAATTAAAATTACCCTTAAAAATCCCCTGAAACTTTAAAATCATTAAAA
>NW_015387938.1:214372-219119 GCF_001527695.2 Protobothrops mucrosquamatus | reverse complement strand
GCTGGAGTTCCTCAAATAGCATGAAGGTCTTCCTTCTTTCAAACAACATGCTGATATCTCAGCCAGGAGGGTTACCCATACTGAGGTAGGGTAAGAAGGCCTCATGACCTTTACCCCATGTAAAGGTCATGACTTCAAAAATTATAGAATAGCTTTCCGTTGCAGGTGATGCTGAAGTTCAAGAATGAAAACATTAAGCAGCATTTTAATGTAGAAGTGAAAACTGAGATTATCAAGGAAGATAGCAGCCATCTTATTTGTTGAACTGGGGGAAACTTGAGAGGTCTATAGGAAGACCTCTCAGTCATGCATAATTTTCCCCCCAATCCCAAGCAGGCAGCAGAACAGGGTTCAAATCCTGACTTGCTATTATGAAAATGCTGTTCAGCTTATTGAACCATAAAGTGTACTGTATTTTGCTGAAGCCTCTTCAGGGATTTTTGCAGGATAGAATTTTAGTAACAATTATGGGTGCTTGTCATTCCACCACAGATAACTATGTTCTACTCCTTACATTCTAGGTAACTATCAAGAAGGAAATACATTCAAGAATTATCTAAAATGTAAAGAATACAGCATGGTTTATTGCTTTGATATATCCAGAAAATGGGCCCTGGCATCACAGCATTATTATTTTTGTTCCCAACAAGTAAGAATGGAACATCAATTCAGGAAAGTACTCCAGTAGGCAAATATCAACACAATCTTTTATGGAATCTGTTCCCTTATTTTTCTAGCAACCAGACTTTTTTTTCTGAAGGGGGGGGGGGCTAGTAGCCTGCACTAGATAAGTTAAAGAGAAAAAATATCTGGTACATTACAGTGACTTTTGTATGAGCTGCATCAGAAAGAGGTTGGCCAAAGCAGCACTTGTCTCTCCTTTGGAAAAGCAAGGTATGCTCAGAATGGATATATCAAAAGATATAAATCTATCATTGAGTCCTTTGGAACAGATTGTCACTCTGTTTTGCTGCAGTCACTGAGAGAGATATCCACAATTCAAAAAGATAAACCTGTCAGAATGGGAAGATGACCTATGTACAGAAATGCAATCCAGATTTGTAACTCTGGTACTCTGTAGATAAACTGAGTTAAAACTGCCATCAGCTCCAGCCACCTTGGCTAACATTTAAGATGATAGGAAATCCACAAGGCATCCAGATAAGGCTCACTTAAGAGATCAGTAATTAATGTGACTATGATCAAATTGCTCTCCTGTTTGTATCTGAAACAAGAAATAAGTTGTACCTTGGTTACAGAGAACATATTTTGCCAGCTATTATTCTGAAGTAGTGCAGTCTAAGAGAACACAGCATTAAGTTTCTTGAAGACAGTCTAATTGCAAATGTCCAACTTGGAAAATGCAATGTCTGGAGAGAGTTAGACGTTTCTCCTTATGCAGATTCTAGCAACACAGGGATAATTTTTAACTTGATTCAGCTTTAGGATCTGGCAACCTGAGAAAGAGATGAAAAGTGAGGAGAGAGAACAGGAATCACGTTGTGTACCTATATGTTTATACAACCATCTGCTGCCTGATTAATTTTGATTTGAGAAAGCATTTTTATATGTGTTGCCTGAAGAAGACCCACTTAAGAGATGCTTTTGTTTAGTCTTATCCAAAAAAAAAAAAAAGCTCCAGTGAAATTTAAATTATTTGGGACTAGGTGTCACAATGCTTTACATTAGTAGTTCTCTCATCTATTAAGAACACTAATACACAACCCCCACCCAAAGCCACACACCGAGTCATTGTTACCTTTCCATAAAGCAAAATACCCTCCTAATATGTAGGAGCACACTTTGGTGAGTTCCAGGAACTGAAATAATACTTAAAGGACTAAGAAGGCACCTCAGGGACAGCACCAATTACTGCTTTGTGATGCACTAGGAAGTATTCCTAATCAAGCTGATGGCATCCATACCTGCTGCTAAAGCCCCATTCCTTCAACTAACGCTACTTCTCAAAATGGATAAACCTGGAATAAAACTATTCCTTCCACAAACTCTTATCCTAGCACAATGTGTGTTTCCCTCCCCCACCCTCCCTTTCAACATACCAAAATATTTCTCTACAGCAGTGTTACTCAACCTCAGCAACTTTAAGATGCATGGACTTCAATTCTCAGACTGAGGAATTCTAGGAGTTGAAGTCCGCACATCTTAAAATTAGCGAGGTTGAGAAACACTACTCTAAAAGATGAACCTGCCGTCCATCCTCTATGAATAAATAGCATTTAAGTTCACTTGTCTTGACCAGTCATACGCTCTCAACATATTGATGAGACATTGAATCTCTTTGCTATTCAAGGCTCTCTGACTACAACCTACTTCTTCCCAGGTTCTCTGCTGCCACTTGCTAGGTCAGCAATTCTAACAAGATACCTAAAAGGGTTTCTTTCCACATACCTGGACATGTTGAGTTCTACTTCATGCACCCATAATCCTCTGACACTATCCTTTATCTTCCAGGAATACTGGATGGAGGCACATAAATAATAAATAAATAATATGAATCCATGATTTCTGGACACACCTTATGCTTAGCATGGGGTTTAGGATAATAAGGAAAAAGAGTCAGTGTTTTCCCCTTCACCTTACAGGAAAGGGGCAAACAAAGGCATTGGTTGCTTGTTGTCTCACAATACTGTGTAGGGTTAACCTCCCTTACGATCATGGAGAATGGCCAGCAACCCTCTCTTCCTCCTGCTGAAGCAAAACGTTCCAGTAACTTCATTTCCTACGACAAGCAGTGTCCCCTCTGCCTTGTTGGCTGTCTGCTCTAAAACTAAAGACAGTTGAGCAGACTGAGCACCTCACTATTAAAAAAAAATCACCATAATAAAAACCCATCCCATCCCCAGATAGATAAAGATATATTCTACCAGGGAATTGGCTTTCCACAAAATAATATCCATAGTGGGAGGTGAGGAACAACCAAAATAAATAAATAATCTGTACAGGACCCTCCTTAAAGCTTTATGGTGAGGCTCACAAGGAAAAAGAAAAAAAATATGCTTGCATCAGCATCCAGAAACAATTCACCCCATTATTCTTGGTGCCTCCTATTTGTAAGCCAGTTTCTCCTTTTCAACCAGAATATTTTTTTTAAAAAAAGAGCAAAAAAAGCCCACCCACTTTTCTAACACATCCAGTTACCCATTATCTTTCACTAGTTTGAGCAGCTTGTTTAACAAAAGGCTCCCATTGTATCATCCATCCTATCCCATCCAGTTGGTTGTCTTTATCTTCTACTTGGCCATTCTTTGACTTTGACTACTGAGTTGCAAATCTCTGGTTTATCATTGCCAGCAAAGGTAAAAGATAAAAATGCCATCCAACCAGGTAGAGATGGATTGTAAGAGGACAGATCAATGACTGTTCTGAGAAGTACCATTCTGGTCACCTTCTCCCACCGCTGCCTGGCAGAAAGGTGTCCCTCACAATAATGTGCTCAGTGCTTCTGCCACACATCCCAAACAGTTTGCTGAGAAAGGAATGGAAGGGCCCCTCTTCTAAGGATAGCTTCTGACCATCATCTTTTTCTAAGCCAAGATTGATAATTGCTTAATACATAGAAAATTAAGCACCTGATAAAAAAGGGGGGCCTGCCCACAGCCAAGTATTGTCTAAAGTGAAATTCAGGGAAAGGAGTGGTTCAACAAGAATAACTAGGCTGCTGCAACAGCATCTCTACAGCTATCCCTATAGATTCCAAACATGGCACCAGAGAATCAAGGTGACACTACTCACCCATTCCTAAGTATTATTACTACTCTGGGCCTGGGCACAGCAGGCTTGAGGTGATGCCTGCTGACTCTCAACCAGGTCACAAAAACAAGCTTGCAACATTCACAGCAGCAATTAGCTTCACAGCCATCTCCCTCAATTACAGGGAGATGGCCAGCAAAAGGCAGCCCTTCCAGGAGCTGAGTGCTCTCATTGTCACTGATGCCCGACCACAGCTGCCATTTTCCTTCCCTGGCATCTGATTTACAGCACGCTGGCTCTGAAGACGACAACTAGCCCTGGAATTATGTTCAGATGTCAGCTGCAAAAAGATCCCCTATGATGGGGTAGAGTTGACCGTGTGGTGCTCCCCTTTCCCCAACCAGAGGATATTCAAAAATCCAAGGAGGTGAAATCTCCAAAGTCACAGTCAAAGAGCTCACTGATGCCTTCACCCTCCTCAAGCCCAAAGTGATAGTCCTGAGTCTGGGGTGGTGAAAGTGCAATGAATTCAGAGGGCAGAAAACTTGAGAAGTCATCCTTGCCCTGCAGAAGCAAAGCATCCACGGAAGCCAGTGGTGAGAGGTTTACATCATCCCCGGGGCACTTCAGAGGCAGCGTCGTCTCTCCAGATAACAAAGGTTCTGCCAAGAGATAAAGGAGAGACTTAGTAACCATCATAATAGATATACCCGTGCCTCTCATCCCAAGTGAATATCCCAAAGAAAGCCTTCTCTATACACAAAAACAAAATTGCTTTGTTGACATCTGCCTGCTAATCTTCCAATTATATATAATATACAATATTTTTTTTCCATTAGGAAAGTATAAACACTTTTCATGGCTCAGCTGCGCCTACAAAAAATATCTGAATTGGTCTCTATCACAAATTAGGAATAAATTACATATAATTTGAAGCAAAATGTAAAAACCTTTTCTTAGAAAAACTCTTAAGAGAGAGAGATTCACTTGGTACAGAAATGTATCGAGAAATGCATTGCCTTTCTTATTTGTAGCT
>NW_015387938.1:203629-206347 GCF_001527695.2 Protobothrops mucrosquamatus | reverse complement strand
AAAGAACATCTGAGGAGACATATAATAGAAAACTGCATATTTTTGGGAACATCAGTGTTATAAAATCTTCAGAATTTTATCTCTTCACGATTAGATGACAAAAATTTTGAAACATCTGCCTCATTTAGCTTGTTTCACTGCCTGGGACAACTATAACATAACAATAAACAGCTTCTACATTATACAAAGAAATTTTTGAAAAGCCCAGTACATCTCAGTATCTGAGTGAAAAAAAAATCTATTTTGTAATGATCTCCACTCATCGTTTTAACACTTTGTGGGGAAAAATGTATTAAATCAAAAATAGTAAAATGAGAAAGGAAAAGTTCCACCTGAAGCATTTTATTTTGTTATATCTGGGTTTAACATTGCTACTCATGAGTTCACAAGGCACTGCATCTACCTAGAAGTTAACCACTTGGGTAAGAAAGAGCTGCAAAAACCTTTATTTTGTGCATCATTCCTGGCTCCAAATAGATAATAACTTATTCTATTAGACTAACCCACGATGTATAGCCTCTATTTCACATGCCCTAAACTCACCTCACTATGTCAACAAATATCTCCCCTTAGCTCACCAGTTATGTTTGGTAGATTAGGCACAAAACATTGCCTCAGGTGACTTATCCTACAAAAGGACATTTTCTGACAGGGCAGCACAGTTAGAGGATAGGATTTCATTCTTAGCCACCATTTAACTAATCTAGGATATAAAACTTTGTGGCAGTTGATTATTGTAAAATGTTCCACAGTGTATGTAGCCCAATGAAATACAGCTAAACTATAAGAGGCCGAGATTAATATGTCAAAGAGTCATTGGTTGAGTTGGGCAGCTATAAAAATTGGATGGATGGGTGGATGAATAGATCAGCAATCACATCTACAGAATCTTGCATTCTCCAGCATGAGGGATGGATAATCCACTTGATTGGGTTTCCTGAAGTCCCTTGTACCCAATAAGACTAAGTCTGAGATAGCCACGCCTCCTGGCCGCACATGCCCAGTTCTGACTTAGTCTATACCCAGACAAGGCGTGTTGTTTCTCTGCTCTCCAGACTCAGGTTTTATTTAACTATTTTGGATATTTCTACCTNTTTAAAAACCAAGCTTCCCTGAATCTATCATACTGGTGGCAAGATTTCTGTCACAATACTGTTTCAGGATATACTATACTTGAACGGACTTGCATAAACCTTTCCTACCTAATGAGGAATGGAAAGGATAAACATAATAAAGAGGATTGGATTCTGAAAATTAAGTGTGAGAGTATTCCATGAGTGGCCCCAAATGGCCTCTGTAATTCTTGGAAACAGGAAGGTTACCTCTGCAGGATCAGAGACTTGCATCTGTGTCTCAGGGGGGGCTTTAATCACCATCACCAGCTGCTCTGAAGGGTCTGCAATGTTGCGTAGATCTTGGCAAGTCACATAAGCTGAAGTATGGTCAGTCAAGTTTTGTTAGAAATATCACAAGATGTATGTCAAGATACAAAACTAGAATAGCAATATACAACTGTCAGGCCCAAATCACTACCTATTGGGAAAGAGACATATAAGAAGTCCTTGACTTATGAACAGTCATTTAACAACCATTTGGGGTTACAACAGCTT
This sequence comes from Protobothrops mucrosquamatus, assembly GCF_001527695.2. Lineage (NCBI taxonomy): Eukaryota > Metazoa > Chordata > Lepidosauria > Squamata > Viperidae > Protobothrops > Protobothrops mucrosquamatus. The sequence continues at coordinate 204,737 of NW_015387938.1, read as the reverse complement.
TAGATTAGCTACTTCCTTCAGTATTTCAGGATGCAATTAATTTGGCATGAAGATTTAATCTCATTCAAAATAACCATGTCTGTATGCCTATTTCTATTTCTTTGCTTTTAATATTTTGATGCCAGTCTACTTCAAATTTAATTATTTCCCTCTACAATTTCTATATAATAAATAATCTGTTCAGGACCCACACTTTTTGTTGGGAAATAGTTCCTAGTTAACTGTTACTCTCAGTCTTCTGGCTTGCAATTCTGAGATCTGTGGAATTCTCCACAAATTTGTAGAATGTCAGAAAACTGATTTCAATTATTAAAATTATGAGCACACTAATTAGTTTAACCCTGTGGAAGTGAATGTTGAAGAGATTAACCAATTTCATTAAGTACACTTAAGGCCTTATCACATATATCTTACCTGTGATATGCAACATATAAACCTATTTATTGGAATATTATTGCAAAGAAAAAAATGGGGGGGGGGGTTTGAAGAATAGCTGAAGTTTTCTCTCACATACATATATGTAAAACTGTTCATTTACCAGAAAGGGTGGATTGCAGATTTCATTATCAGGAACAGGTTCAGCTACAGAGCTGCCAGGCAAAAATCAACAAAAAACATCTGACAGATGCACCACCACCCTTTCTTTTCCTTTCTTTCTCAGATATATACATACATATACACCTCCACCTCACTGACAATTCAGAGCCTTAGTCAACAGCCAGGTAGGGATTTTCCATTAACTCACAGGGTGTGGAAGTACAAATTAAAGTACCAACACCCTATCCAGGAATGTCAGTAGTGCAGCTGCCTCTTTGGGATATGGTACTTTACTGCTACTGGTTAATGCAGAAGATTTGCTCCTATGAACCTGTTTTGTACTCTATGATTGGATAAAGTCATCTAATCCCCATTCATCTTGAAGAGAAGGATATGCCTTGTTTTCAGGTTCCTCAGTAAGGATCTTGAATTGAGTAGTGCACATCTGGATGAGGCTGTCCAGATGCTGTTCTGCTGCTTGAAGATCCTGGAGTTCCTTCATTAATGCTTGATTCTTATTGGTGCCCCCCACAGCAGACCGGTTCCCCCTAGAAAACAGAATAAGACAAGA
>NW_015387938.1:122378-202146 GCF_001527695.2 Protobothrops mucrosquamatus | reverse complement strand
ATTCATCTTGAAGAGAAGGATATGCCTTGTTTTCAGGTTCCTCAGTAAGGATCTTGAATTGAGTAGTGCACATCTGGATGAGGCTGTCCAGATGCTGTTCTGCTGCTTGAAGATCCTGGAGTTCCTTCATTAATGCTTGATTCTTATTGGTGCCCCCCACAGCAGACCGGTTCCCCCTAGAAAACAGAATAAGACAAGATGAAATACTTTGTGACTAATAACTTGGCAACTCTTAGCATTAAGGCAGATGAGAAGTAAACTGCATTGTGTGTGCTTCCACATCGTCAGAATAGCACAACAGAGGACAGATGAATGCTCAATTAAGTAAATTAGTTATTTTTTAAATGAAAAGTTCAACAAATTACATGGGGAAAATATTCTTGCCCCATAGTATTCTAATCCTATGCCTGCTATAGGATTCCATGTTGTCCCCTATAATCTTTAATATCTATATAAAGCCATTGGGAGAAATAATTCTAGATTTATCATTTATTTATCATCAATAGGCATATGACGTTATGCAGGAGATGTTCTAGGAGAGTAGTGGCTGGATGGAAACCAAAAAAACTGTAACTGAATCCTAAGAAGACTGAAATATTGTTGAGGGGCAGTTCGAGCCTATGAATTAGGAAGACAGGTAGTTCTGGATAATTCTGAGTTCCTTCAAAACAGCAAATGGATTAAGGAATAACTCCAAGCAATGCATTTTGTAACTGAAGACCCAAGTGTCACAGTAATGAAAAGTGTTTAATTTTTTCTGGATCAAGTGATCCTTGTTTTAATAATCTCATGTTTGAATTAATGTAATTCAGTTCCTCAATTATACCAGATTGATCTTTGCAGTGGACCTGCTTAGGGACCTTTCTGTGAAAAATGCCTGGAAATTAGTGAACCAAGCAACAATCCTCTTCCTATTGACCATGCCTAATGAATCTTGAGAGTTTTTATAGTATTTGAGCCCTGGCCTCTATATGCTTATTTCCTGTCTTTAAATTGTTCTGGAACTGGTAGTGTATAATATCACTAGGAAGCTTCAGGAATTTGCCTAAAGTCATTTCTTTCCCATCTTAATTATTCCATTCTCTTCTCATCCACATTTGGTGGTCACCAAGCATGCTCACTTCTCATTTATTAATTAGAATTATATTCTGACTTTTTTTTCAGGATCTCATTATAGTATTCCATTCCTTCTACCAACTTTTCTTCATAACAACAAAACTGGGGTAAGAGATAATGTCCGACCAAAGTAATTCAGTGAGCTTCCATGGCTTATAAGAGTACTCTTTAGTTGTAGTCCAATATTTTAACCATTACATCATATGGTCAGTGACCAGTTTTCTTGGGCATCTGCAAACTTAAAAGTTCCCTGAGTCTGTCAGCACCTCTCTCATCTATAAGCCAAGGTACCAACAGTATGAACACTGTGGAAAAAATAATGTTGTCATTTTCAAGAATGGATTATTGCCATTACAGAGTAGTCCACCAACCCATAAAGCTTCAGTTTTCATGTTTAACAGTATTTATTTCTATCTGATAATAAGCAGCAAATTATACTAAATTCCCAGAACATAAGTTTACAATAAGCAATAATTATATGTTGATGGAAAAACTGATGGGTTAAAATTATTTACACAACTGATCAAATTTTCATATACCATTATTATCTCACTTTTAACTAAACTGAGCACAGATTAATGAACTTTTATTCATGATATTCTCACTGGTCTAATGTTATTAATGTGATTTTTTCCCCTTGCGGTAAATTTCTTTCCTGCAGTATTGCTTTAAGGTAAATTAAAAGACAAATGATAAATGTTCTTTTGAGTATACTTCCAGAAAATGCACAAATGCGCAGAAGTATCTAAGATTATAACAGAGTACTCTTATACACATATACAATACTATGTAATTTTGATTTAGGATAATTCAGATCATCATGTTCTAGTTCTCTTGATTGAAAACAGATATAGGTACCGACATACAAAGAATCTATTTAAGAATCTATTTATAAAATCACATATACCAATAACATAAATGGAAACTGTAACAACTTAATATGTAACTACAAACAGTGCTCTACTTATGAATGGATTACAATATAATGGAGCCAAACCAACATTTATCAGAACTAATTAGAACATCTTCAGAACTAAAAGCTTGGAGATAGACAGGTGACATTCTACTTACAGCCATTGGATATGGTTTTTGGATTTCTTGGTGATGAGCTGGATGCCTTCCAGGACATTCGTTATGTCATAGATACGCCTCTTCTGCACCTTTAGTACTTCAGCAGCCCAGTTGAGATCCACAACACCATCAGGAGATTGACTCAATAGTTCTAAGAAGCGCTTGGTGGTCAAGTTGAGAGAAGTTTCATAGCGGGATTTCTCGCCAGGAGACTTTAAACCTGGGGATGAATCAGGGCTTAATTACAACTAGCAAAGCAGCTACAATTCTTAAATAAATTCCAAACTTAAACCATCAATTTGCTCAGCTTGCATATTCATTTGACAAGAAAGCAAGCAATGTTGTTGGAGATAGGCATCCTCTGGCTCAGAATTTAAGAGTTTCTATCATTCTCTCTGTCTCATCTAGCCTGAAAGCTGCAATGACTACCTTAGAAATAGAAAGAGAGAACGAAACACCACTCACCTTTCCCACACTGACCAAGTATGTTTCCAAGATACATTGTGGGGATATGAAAAATGGATTATACCACCAAAGGAATTGAATCTGGTCAGATGTTTTGGATGGTTGAACATTGTAAACCGTTCGGTTTCCTTGAAGTGTGAGATGGGCAGCATATAAATTTAATAAATAAACAAATAAATAAATGGCAATTGTGGAGTAAGATAGTATCATTTGCCAAACCCAACTGTGAACTGAGATGAGACTTTCGCCACAGCCATGAATTAAATCAAATGCCTGTGTTTCAAGGAAATTAACCTTTTTGTAAAAAATGAAAGCTCAGATTTTTAGGGTGCTACATTTTGAAACCCAAAAAGCAACTTTGCGTAATATATGTCATTTCATAAATAAAAGCCATTTCCCTCATGAATTCAAAAGCATAGAGAGCCCGAAGAAGCATCAATACTCCATGTCCCAGTAGCAGCAGTCATTTCTGAGATTTCACTGGTTCAATTTCAGTGTATCTCAATAATTGTATTGAGAATCTGGCATTATTTAGCCACTAGGACAAGGATTCTTGAAGTAGCTGCAGAAATTAACAATTAACCAGAGGAACAACCTGCCTCCAGAAGCGGTGAATGCTCCAACACTGGAAGTTTTTAAGAAGAGACTGGACAGCCATTTGTCCGAAATGGTGTAGGGTTTCCTGCCTGAGCAGGGGGTTGGACTAGATGACCTCCAAGGTCCCTTCCAAATTATTATTATTATTATTATTATTATTATTATTATTATTATTATTATTATTATTATTATTATTATTATTATTATTATTATTATTATTATTATTATTATTATAAATCACTATTTGCTCCTATGGCAGATCCTCTTTATCTGCATACTGCAGGCACAATAGTGAGCAGATTTTGTTTGGGACTGCCAATAGATTAAAAAAANTTTTTAAGAAGAGACTGGACAGCCATTTGTCTGAAATGGTGTAGGGTTTCCTGCCTGAGCAGGGGGTTGGACTAGATGACCTCCAAGGTCCCTTCCAACTTTATTATTATTATTATTATTATTATTATTATTATTATTATTATTATTATTATTATTATTATTATTATTATTATTATTATTATTATTATTATTATTATTTTAAAGCACCAGAGTTCCCATCTATATACTGGTACCTTTTATAGGATTTTTTGCTTTTCCTCGAGCCACCTGAACGTTCTCTGCAATGTACTGATGGTCAGTCTCCAAATTCAGCTTCCGTTTTACCTGGAAAACAAGTGAGATTTGTAAATAACTGCACCATTTAAACTCTAATGAAACAAGAAGCAATCATGTAAAACTAGGAGCATATCTACACATCTTACTTTTACTGAGCAAGGACTGCCTTTAAATGTAAGCCATTCAGAGTTGCCTGAACTGTGAGATGGGTGACAAATAAATTTGATAAATAAATAAAATTAATAAGATAGATAGATAGATAGATAGATAGATAGATAGATAGATAGATAGATAGATAGATAGATAGATAGATGGATGGATGGATGGATGGATGGATGGATGGATGGATGGATGGATGGATGGATGGATGGAATGAGGAGCACCACACTGCAAAAATATGGGATTAGATAAAATATTTAAAAATGGGTTTGAGGAAAATTAATTATTACATTTGAATTAACTGTTGCATTTTTGATAAATGTATTTAAAATATGTTCATTTCCTCAATTTTAAAAGGGCAAAAATTAGCAGCAACTTTGGTTTTCCAATCTCCAGCTACAAGTTGATCATCTTGCTTGCTGTTCTATCAGTTTCAGATTGAACTTGATGATAAAACTCTGACCAGAATCCCTCCTCTTTTGCTTTGGTGGTTGGATTATAAATTTAGATAACTATCATAACGATTGCCTATGAATATTAACTTATATTATCCAGTCACTTTAATAGCCTCTACAAGGCCAAGAGAGTGGGGGCCATTCCAGGGGTGTATCTAACACATCTGACACCCAGAGCAACTATTTCCACTCATCAAATAGTACCTTGAGTTTCTGGAACTGCTACTGATTCTATCTCTGTCATTGCTGCCACATCACTGACTGCCAAACAGCTGACCAGCACAACGGCAGCAGTGACCAACTCTATACCAGCTGCTATCCTTCTGGATAATCTCCTCTCTTAGCATCCCCTCTTAGCATCTGGGGCAGACCCCCATCTCACTTTAGTTTGCCCCAGGATCATTCTCTTCTTAAGGAAAATGATGTTCCATAGGAGACAAGCTGCCACCAAGAACATCCACCATCAAACCACCTCCCATAGCACATTCTAGTTGGGGAATACACATGGTAGACAATCCCTAGCCATCCAGGTCAGATAAACAGAATTCATAGAGGAAAGGCAATGTCTTAGATAAGCAGGGTGGAAGGCATTTGTGCTTTAAAGCAGGTGTCCCCAACCCAGAGGCCGCAGTCTGCTTGGAACTGGACCACACAAGTGGCAGGCAAAACTACATTTGCACAAGTGCTGGGCATGTGTGTTCACGCACAAAGCTTCATTTGCACAAATAGAGCTTTGTACACTTGCACACATGCATGCCGCTTGTGCAGAACCATCCCCTCTCTCCCCCCCCATGTCGTCACTGCCCCCAGCCCCCGCTGGCCTGCAGAGCTGGAAAGGTTGGGGACTGCTGTTTTAAAGGCAGCAATTAACATTTTGAATTTCCTGGCAATGAGTGCTGCAGGAACGTGACTGGACAGGAAGCAAGCAGGCCATTGCATGCTGGGACAACTGAAGTTTTTAGATGGTCTTAAAATGCATCCCTGTGTAGAGCTAATTAATTGTAGATTAAATCTAATTTGCAAATGATGTAAGCATCACTGTCCTTAGAATATTCAGTCCAAGTGAGGAGACCCACTAATATAGAATGGAGAAAAGTACTTTAACTCTGGAAGAATTCAAGGATATTTTGCAACAATGTACAACTTTCTTTTAAGATTGTCCATTTCTATTAAAAGTGGGTTCAAAAGAGAAGACAAAAAAGAAACAACTCAGAATCAGGCTGCTTTGGATATGGATTTAACATTGACAGGATACAAGAATGACATTGACAAGAATGTTACATAAAGGATTAAAAATGAAAGTAGTTATATTTTAGGAGCTAAAGGGACACATAAATAATAAATCAGAAGAGTGACTTAGATTTCAGTTCAGAAGAGCGATTTGGACACTTTATTTTGAACTTACAAAAGAGATGTGTTATACCTATGAAAGAGTTCCTGAGAAAAGATAAAAGAGAGAATGAAAGGAAACCAATTTCTGGGACACTATTTAAAAGGCATAAACATCAAGATTTTTAAAAATAACAAGATTTAAAAAGTTGGCTCGTTCAGCTAAGATTAAAATGTATATGGTTTTTTTCTAGCAGCTTTTAGTGGATATTTGAACAAGACGGAATGATGAAGCTTTAAAGATGTGACAAAGATAAGATAAAGTTATGGGAAAATATTTTTTTTCTTGTATTGTTAGAGAAAGTTATCGGCTATGGTATTAAAACTGAAGGAAAATGTTAAACTTGTAAAGCAGTTTCTAAAAGGAGGAAGATAAGATAAGAAATGTATCAGTGGCACAATATTTGATGGGATTACATTTCAGTATGTTGGTGTTTCTGGTAGTTCTTAATGAAATCTTTTCTGATTAAGTTTGAATGATAAAGCTTTAAAGATTTTATAGCTAGAAGACATGGGGAGAAGATATTTGTATTTCTAGAAAAGAGAGTAAGTTATTGTGTAAAATGGAAGGAATATAAAAAATTACTTGTTGAAGGTTAATATATATTAAATTTGCTAATATATATATATATATATATATATATATATATATATATATACACATACATACATACATACATACATACATACATACATACATACATACATATATATATATAATATACAGATTTAAATATATAAATTTGCTAAGAGTTAAGGGTAAGATATGGGATGAAGAGATTCTAGGTTGAAATGAGAAGAATGTGATAGGTTACTGAAATTCTTTGTACTTACATTGATGAGGGGGAAAAGTCTTTTGTTTTTATATGTTTGTCTTCCTTTCCCCCCTTTTTTCCTCTCTGCACTTTTTTCTGTACTTTTCTTATTTGTTTGTATTAGTTTCTTATCTTTGTACTTTTAAACTGCATTGGTGATTACTACTGAAGCTAAGGCTGCAATTGGCACACCAGCTGAAGAAGCTGGACAAAGGGCTCCCCTGGCTCTACCTCAGTGTTTCTCAACCTTGACAATTTTAAGGCATATGGACTTCAACTCCCAGAATTCCATTGCTGGCTGTGGAATTCTGGGAGTTGAAGTCCACATGCCTTAAAATTGTCAAGGTTGAGAAACACTGCGTCTACCTGTTCCTTGAGCAAGAGCCAGGATTCCGGGAGGCTCTTGGGAGTGTGAACCTGCTCTTTCTGAGGAAGCACAGCAAGAGTTGCAGATGCTTTGTAAAACACAGTTCCTGGCTTGTTTCAATGCATTACATCTCAATTAATGGAAGTTTTCTCAATGAAAATAACAGCCTAGGATATAATCACCTTATTCTTTCCTGTTAACTTTTCAGTTTCCATAATTACTATATTGTTGCAAGATACTTTTATGTTTTCCTATGACAATTACAAGAAATTACTAGCTAACATAATTAGACATGGATAATCTTTAATAGGTATGTACCAAGATAGGGGGGGAAAGGGAAATCCTTGATCCAGGTAATAGAGGAAAGGAGAAGACGGACCCAAGGCTGGGACAATTCAGGAAAGCAACAAATTGTTGATAAACTGGTATATTGAAATTAAATGGAGTTTGATGCCTATAGACACAAATTATCTGTCTACACTTCCAAACTCTCTTATTTTTTCTTGCTTATAGAGTTTCCCATAAAGGTCTCTTGAATGATTCTTCTGAATCATTCAACTAGGTAAGTACATTATAAGCCAGTATCTGCAATAACCACAACACATGGCCAACAGAGCAATCACCAGCTGGAGATACTGTTCTCTAAAGACATCTTTGCTTCTATAGAAAAGCAAATCTCTTTAATACATACTCACTGTATAGAAGAGGTAGGTATATTTAACAAGCCTGCCAGATAATAATATTTTTAAAATATAGCCTGATCATCACAGTATAGTACAGACAGCGTGTGTTATGGAAATTTTGTATTTCTATTTCTGTTACATTTTGTTATACTGTTTGTTAGTCTTGCTTCTGTAACTTTAAGAATAAACTTCTCTTTTCATTGTTCCCTTGCTTTATTCATGGCCACCCATGGTTTTAGAAAAGAACAATCTAATTTCTTATTTTCTTCCTTTTTGTTCTTTTGCCCTTGAATTTCCCTCTCTGCATCCTCAATTTCATTGGATCATTCCTTGCCATTTAAGACACACTGAAGAGATCAGGTCTCTCAGATGGAGCTCAGCTAAGATTGGCCTCATTGTTTGAATTTCTTCCTATTCAGTTCTCAAAGCTTGCTAAGTGTCTATGAACTTAACAGTGAGTAAGCACTGGGAATATGCATTATTCTTTTTTACTGCTGACTTAGTCTCTTGACCAATGACACCAATCAAAATGTTCAATCTAGGAACACTGCTATTGTTCTATACTTTCTTCTCTTTTGTTTGCATTGTCCTACTGTCTTAAAGACATTATCTGGGCACATGAAATGTATTTAAAGCTTATATTAAAATGAAGTAAGATGATGAAGATAAAGTGCCTACTCTTAATTTCAGAATTTTAAAGTAGTGTCATTGTCTTTTGCCCTATCTTCATATCCCAACCATCATTTGTTTCTATTTTTAAAGATATTCTTTAAAAAGATGGACATGAGATGTTTAAAATCAACAAGTTGGAAATTGAAGTAGTTTGAAAATTTATCTTCCTTGGATCAAAAATTGTTCAAGATGACAGTCCTATACCTGAAATCAAATGTAGGATAACCTTAGGCCACATGGCAATGGTTAACATGAAACACAGATCTGGAAAAGCAGAGACAGTGATACACAGTAAATACAAAAAGGAGGCTAGTTAAAGCAATAGTCTTTCCTATTATGATGTATGGGTGTGAGAGTTAGACACCAAGAATGGCTGATTGAAGAATTGATGCCTCTGAACTGTGATGCTGGCATAAATTATTGTGTTTACCATGGAAAACCAGAACTACCAACTGAGAGGTGCTAAATCGCATAGAACTAGACATCTCACTAGAAGCCAAAATCACAAGACTATGTCTGATTTACTTTAGCCATGTCACGCATGCAACTTCATTGGAGAACTCAATAATACTAGGAAGGGTTAGTGGAGCAAGAAGAATGGGCAAGCAAAGAACTTGATACCATCAAAGTTGGTACAAAGATGAACATCCAACAACTGAAAGAAGCTGTGCTTGGCAGATAGCATGGAGAGCACTTCCCTATAAAGTCATGAAGAGTCAGACACAACTGAATGGTTAATACTAACTGTTCTTAAAAGAATTGGTAAGAGAGAAAGATGAAAATTATTTCCCTGAACTGGCATTGAAATTCTAATTGGTATTGCTGGGATTGAACCCAGTTTCTATCATTTTAGATTGCAAAATTGGCTTCATTTTACAATATAGAGTATTATAGAAGTATCTTAATGAAAAAGGTAAGTTGTGAAACTAAGTCTCACCCATCCCAGCTGTGAGGACAGCCTTCAGCCCTTTGAATATCTATATCTACTTGCTTTGTTTGTAACACACCTGAAATCCTAGCAAGTCAGGCAGCTAAAATAAGAGACAACAATTGATAAACTGGGCAAATTGGTTTGATTTAAAATTAATTAATAAAATGTATTCTTATACAGCTGACTGGTAGATATTTTTCACAATATATTAGAATTATTTCAGAGGCTCTCAAAGCATGACAAAAATACTTCAGGGAGTAATTATACACATGTCTGAATGAAACCTTAGAAAACAGGCAGTTCCCACAATAAAAGGAATCATGAACCCAGCATAAATTAAAAACACTTCACATCATCATAAAACCAGAATTTCTAGAGGCCCTGGGTGAAAAGCTGCAGTAATTAAACCAGTTTGGATCTGCAGAATAGATACGGATACTGGAAAACTGATGCCAAGAATGCTTTTTGAATGGGGGTGAGGCTTGAAACTAGCGAATATGGTTAACGAACTATATAACGAATAAGACAATAATTTTTAATTTAATCATGAGAAGTATTACTGTTTAATGTGAACAATCTGTCTATGAGCTTGTCTTTTCCTGTCACATTTATGTCATAAAATGTTGCACCCAGCTTCTCTCTTCCTAGCTTGCAGGAGGCATGGCATTTCTACCAGCACAAAACAGTAGTAGATCTGTGTGAAAAATACAAGCACTGCATCATCACTGCAAAGAAATCTATCTATATAAATAAAAATGTAAATGTTTGTTTGTTCAAAATCTTAAATCTCCGAAAATTCTTCACCGATTGCTTTGAAATTTTGACACAACGTGGCATTCGAATACGCGCGTGTTTTTATATACCTACTATTATATAGATGTCACACCTGTGTCAGGTAAAAACAAAAAAGGGCCAATCTTTAGAATTGTGCGGTTTAGATCTAGACACAGATTGCTTCTCACATGGACAATTATATGTTGCGTGTTCTAGAGTCGGCAAACCAGACAATCTCTATATCTGCACAGACAATGGAACAACAAAAAATATTGTATACCCACAAGCATTGTGAAATTAAACATATTACAAACATGCACTTTTTCTTTTCTTTCTTTTCCATTTAACCAGACTGAGCCACAGCAACACGTGGCCGGGTACAGCTAGTGAGAAATATAGAAAAAGACATAAATATCTTCATTTTAAAGGAATTACAATGGCCAAAAATGCACCGGTTATGAGAATAATCTCATGCCCTATTGAACTGTGGCTAGTCTTGCTAAAAAGGATATGTTTCACCCGATGAACATCCATTCAACAAATCAGGAGACATGTACTGTATCCTTAATCCCAGGTAAGCCTTGAATGTAGAACTATGGCTCTATTTATCCCGCCATAAGGAAAGAGTTGTTGAGTGGTGTTTGATTGGATGCTTCCAGTAGAATATCCCCTTGTTCTATCAAAAGATGTACAAAAGTGTACCAATTACCACTTTACAATGCCTTGGTAAGGCCACACTTGGAATACTGCATTCAATTTTGGTCACCAAGATGTAAAAAAGATGTTGAGACTTAGAACACGGGTGTCAAACTCACCACGTCATGCGACGTGTCGCAATGTATCATGACTCTTTTTGCATTGCTGGCAATGGGGTGGGCGCGGCTTTGATATGATGCAACCGGCCCACGGGCCGGCAGTTTGACACCCCTGCTCTAGAAACATACAGAAAAGAGCAACAAAGATGATTAGGGGACTGCAGGCTAAAGCATATAAGGAACCGTTGCTGGAATTGGGTATGTCTAGTTTAATGAAGAGAAGGACGAGGGGGGACATGATAGCAGTGTTCTAATATCTCAGGGGTTGCCACAAAGAAGAGGGAGTCAAGCTATTCTCCAAAGCACCTGAAGGCAAGACAAGAAGCAACAGATGGAAACTAACCAAAGAGAGAAGCAACCTAGAACTAAGGAGAAATTTTCTGACAGAACAATTAATCAGTGGAACAACCTGCCTCCAGAAGCTGTGAATGCTCCAACACTGGAAGTTTTTAAGAAGAGACTGGACAGCCATTTGTCTGAAATGGTGTAGGGTTTCCTGCCTGAGCAGGGAGTTGGACTAGCTGACCTCCAAGGTCCCTTCCAACTTTATCATTACTACTACTACTAACTACTACTACTACTCTTTTTATACATAAAAATCAATGTCCGAACCCTCCAAAATTACGTGAATGAGTGATTACACATTACTAAACCGATTGAAAATATCAAGGGTAAACTGAATAATAAAGATTCAGAATCTGGATTTGAGAGGGTTCAGTGTACATTTGGCTCTGCTGTTACATAACCTGGCATCTCCAGTTTTTGAGCCATGCTGAGCTCAAAGTAGCAGAAAACTATGTCAAACAATCAGTAAAGCCATGCTAAACTCTACTGCAGGTCCATTTTAAAGGAGAAACATGGGTGAGATTTTACATATATCTATTAATGTAAAGAAAACATTTAAGAAAAGGAACATTCTTTATCTAAAAAGCCAATATTAAGATGCCAAAACTTTAAACGAATACTTTAGAATAAGAAACATTTTTCCATATTTAATCCAGAAATACTTTTTTTTTAAAAAGAGAACTTCCTTTCTTATTCTCCATATGATTTCTTGTCAGCCATAGAGTCAAGTAAATAATGTTCTAGACATCGGCATCCTCCATTCCTTATAGGTCAAGCCCTCAAGCCCACTCAATGGCTTACATGATGGGTAAATCAGATATTTTCAATCCTTCTCTGAATAACAGGCATCCCATGAGACAACAGAGTGAAAGTTCATTATAGATTCTTGACCCAAACAGCAGACCCCACAGTTAAAACAAAGAACCAACTGTAAAGCTTCCATCTACTGTACGTTCCTTGACAGAAAGGGCCTCTGTGGGAGGAGGGTGTCAAGCTAGCAAAAAAACATTGGGAGCATCACCTCCCTTGTTCTGCCTGCTGAGAAAGAGTAACAATGTTTGCTACACTGGTCCATCAAACTCTTGCACAAGGAAACTCCAAGAGCTTGAGTTCTCCAGCAGTGGACCATTAGGAATAGAATCTCAAGCAATACAGCAAATGATAGTTCTAACAGAATAACGAATGCAAGTTTGCATAATGCTAAATAGCTTGATTGAGAAAGCAAGGAAAGGAGCTATAGAAGAGTTTCCATTTTCTTCTTTGGAAAGATGTCATTTTACCATCTACACCAGTGTTTCTCAACCTTGACAATTTTAAGGCATGTGGACTTCAACTCCCAGAATTCCACAGCCAGCAATGCTGGCTGTGGAATTCTGGGAGTTGAAGTCCACATGCCTTAAAATTGTCAAGGTTGAGAAACACTGATCTACACAATGAGCCAAAGTTCAACAGGAGCAGTATTTCTTAATACAGAGACATGGAAACAGAAGCAATATTACTTAAATCAAATGTCCACAATGTATCATTTGGAAGCTATTGACATTCTTTTATGAAAGGCAGAAAAATGATATTTACATAGTTAATAGAGGAAAATTAGATTGTACATTTTTCAGGAAGCAAATTGATCTGCTGAAATGATTTTGTTTTGTATAAAATAACTTAATAAAATTCATTTGAAATCTTTTCTGTCATTCTCCATTTGTCTACCAATCCATGGAAGAGCAAGAGATAGCATTGTGCCAGTTTTACCCTGCACACTTATTTATAAATTCAAGGTACAGCTCATATTTCTAATCAACAGAAGCTCAAAGCAGCTAACAAAATAAAACAAACAATAGGACTAGAACCAGTTTTATAAATAAAATTAAAATGTACAGACAGGGACAGTAGGGGTTAAACATAATTCTGAAGGGTTTGCATCCATATTCAGAATACAATCATATCTGTGAAAGATGCATACATATGTACACATATATCACTCTGCTACAGTATGTTATCAGAAGCCCTAATCTCATACCTTACATTACATATTTAGTGCCATGTTTGCACGTGCATATAGCTGACTCCATTGCAAATATAATAAACATGTGGGTGCTAAAGACAGAATTAGTGCACACAGTCCCTTTTCTCCATCACCATAATATGTGGAAGAATATGACTGAAATGAGCTAGGTTGCCCAATAACATTTTTAAAACAAGGCAACTTTAGGGCCAAGCAGATTTTTTTTCACATCATTCTTTCATTTCAATTACAAACAAGAGCTCTAACTCCTCACCAGCATCTTTGATGAGGCTTGCAATATACTGTAGTTCTCATCATTTCAACAAAGGGGTAACAGTTCCCTTATATAAAGTCAAAGTTCTGTCTCTTTCAGGAAGATTCCAAGCAGTAGGCTTTTTCCTCCTTCCTTTCCTAAACTTTGACCCCTTCTGCACACAAACAAGACACTCTACCATTGGGCCATAGCCGAAGCATGCTGCAGACATGAAGAGTGTGCTTAGCTTTAAATAGAGCAAGTACTGGTCCAGTAAAACAGAAATGTTTAGTCTAACTTCTCAGAAGCTGTACCCTAAGGATCCACACATTTAAATTTAGACAGTCTGTGGTACAGAAATCTAAAATCCAGATGGCACTTACTCCCATGTTATGATTAGTATTATAAAACCCTTCTCTCTCCAGCACCCTTAAAAGACCTGGTTATTTCTTTGTATATACATTATGGGCACAATAGTATGCACAAATGTTTTTAAATCTTATGTTTTTCACGTTTTTTTCTTCCAAAGTGTTTTAAAGAAAAAAATGTACAGCACCATTAGCCACTGATAAAGGCACTAGACAAAAGTTAATGTTGACATTATTTCTATACATATATGTTTATATAAAGATGTGTATAAATATATAGCTTTGTATGTGAATAACACTGGAACATCCTTAGACTTTTTTTCCAGCTTAAACACTTATAATTCTGGGATAGAATAGCAATGAGAGTTGCACTGCTGAAGCCACTTACTTCCTCTGCATGCCATGGCAAGCTTATTGCTTTTGGAATTCCCTTCTCTTTTGTATAACATCAAGCAGTATGCAGCTCTACAGAAAGCAACATATAGCACAACCAAAGCCAAACATTTGCTTTTGTTACTGCAAGAACAAATTGCACAGAACTCAGCCCTTAACATCCTGTAACAGGAAGTGAAGCTGCCTCATTAACAACATTTGCAGGCTATTGCTCTCTAAAGAAAGGCCAACTATAATTCAGTTAACTTGCAAACAATTATAAATACGAAATTTAACTATCAGACTAAAAAACATATTAACTATGTAGGTTAGAGAAGAACATTTTGCAGGATTAAGTTCTACAATTTCACATTTTGAGGCCTAGGCCTTTTAGTTAATCATTTCTTTGCATGTTTTCATGAACACTCTGCCCTTCCTGCAAGTTTGCTACATATGCCACGTTTAAGGAGCACTATTTCAGTCACACATTTGAAAACTTTCCTATAATTATAGTCATCCAGAAAATCTTAACAAAGGCATATGTATTTTAAAAACGATCATATCAGCTCACAGATACAACTGCTAGTATATCCTGCTATTCTCTAACTTTGAAATTCAGAAAGAGGTCTACCTAATATAATGGCCTTTCTTCCCTCATTGCTCAGATTCACACAGAACAATCTTATACATGGCAAGAGACAAGAGGGAGGCTTACGACCACTGGATTCTCAACATAGGATTTAAAAATAATAATAATCTTCATTTCATTTACAATTGAACGTCCTTTATCTCTAGTCCAACGCAGTTTTATTGTCTTGATAGAATAGTTTATATCTTTCTGCACCCACCACCACGGCCCTCCTGCAGCTTGCTCAAGAAATGCTCCAGAATCAGATCCCACCCAGCGCTAAACAAATGGCCTACACATTATTTGGCTAGCTGCTAGCATGAAAAGAAATCCCCCTCTATACCATCCGAGCACACATTCATAAACACCCTAATATATTAATGCTACACGCGTGGCACACTTTGCACATTTAGCAGCACGTTTCGCCCGCTGGCAAAACGCCTGGTTTCCTGGAAGGCAGCTACAGGAAAAAGCGGTGGCATTACCGGTGGCCGTTCCAGAGCAGGCCTCTGCGTTACGGTCTCCAATCTGGCGGGCTGTGGGGTGGCAAAGAGCAGCAGCTCGGTGTCGTTCTCTCCTTCGGACGCGGGGAGCTGGTCTGGAGTGGAAATGATCACGATCTGCTGTTCCATCACATGGATGGCCTCTGCTCCCCTCAGCAAGGCTTCCAGGTCTGCCACATTCTGAGTTACTTCCAGCCCCTCCAGAGACATGGCACAAAGCGCTGGGACTCACATGCCCGAGAACTTGGAGGAAGGCAGGGTGGGGGCGGGGGGAGCCTGGGTTGGCCCCCCTCCACACACCGCAGGAAATCAAAACTGTCCCCCCCCCGTCTTGAGCCCCCCCACCCCGGAATCAAAGTCGCATCAGCGGACTCATGCCATCGTCCCGGCCGCTGCGGTGGAGGGAGACACCGGATGGCAGAGGCTGGTAGGATGGAACACGCCCCATCTTCTTTAAGAGCAGAAGCCCGGGAAATGGTGTCTAGAGGAATCGCATCCAGCCAAGGCCGTAAGTCGAAAGGCGAGAGCGAGGAGGGAGAGCACCAGGGCGGTAGTGCAGGACATCGGCGAGTCCTGTCTGGGCGCCGCTCGGGAGGGAAGGGGAATGGGGAGGAAAGGAAGGGAAAGGAAAGGAAAGGTGGGGGTTACAGTCAACAGCACATCGCAGGGCACTCTTCCACCCGCGCTCTCCGTGCCAGTGCCGACTTCCCAGCTGCCCAGCCTTGTTCCGCTCGGCTCTCTCCGAGATTCTCCCCGCCCCGGCCAAAATCCAACTGAAGCTTTTTTTTTTTTCCCGCGCGTCTTTCCACCAGCGAGTTCAGCCGATCCCCTCGGATCCGCTCGCTCTCAACTCAGGCACTGTTATTGTTCCCAGCTGGTCCCGGCCTCGCACACGTTTGCGCGCCAAATCCTTTTTGCCGCGAAAGCAACACGAGCAGGGTATCGTCGCTCCCATTGGCTGAGTCGGCCACATCAACATTCGGCTTTAGGGGAGAGTCGCCCCTTTATTGGTCGGCGCTCCAAGATTGATACCTTACGCCGCCCTCTCGTTGGTTACGATCGGGCGGCCGCCGAAGCGCAGCGGTGACGGCTCAAACGTTCTGACAGCCTTCCAATGACAGCGGCCCGGGTTGCGGAAGAGAGGAAGGAGGCTGACCAATCGGAGGAAAGATGCGGAGAGCATGTGAGAAAGGGAGGCGTTATTGTGGCGTGGGAGAGAGAGAGAGAGAGAGAGAGAGATCGATCTCGCAAGGGCGCGTTGTTGTATGTCTTGCCCTGTGAAAGTGGTGGCTTACTTATTACCGCTTGATCGTTTTACCGCCTGCAACGTAGCTCAAACCTAGGGTGCGTTTAAACAAAATTAATCCTCCCACCCGGATTTAGTAAGTAATAGTAAGATTTACTGTTAAGCAGAGACGCAGAACGTTAAATCTTTGCCGTGCCGTGTGAACTTGAAAGCGTTCGTGCCATTGCATCCGTTTTTTGTTTTTTTTTTAAGGCAAGATCGTGAATAGGTGCATTTGGGCTTAAAACGTTTCTGCATTCTTGTTCCGCTCACCTCAGTTCTGTTCCTCCTCTCCCATTCACTTTGTGTAGCCCAGGTAGGTGGCAGCACCTAGCCAGCAATGGAAGCTAAAAACACTAAGGAATAACAGACTTGGAAGGAATCTTGGATGTCTTCTAGTCCAATCCTTTGCTCGAGCAGGAGACCCTACCAGGGGTAGGCAACCTCGGCTCTTTTATGACTCATGGACTTCAGCTCCCAGAATTCCTGAGCCAGCTATGCTGGCTCAGGAATTCTGGGAGTTGAAGTCCATGAGTCATAAAAGAGCCGAGGTTGCCTACCCCTGCCCTATACCATTCCAGACAAGTGGCTGCCCAGTCTCCTTTTTAAAAGCCTCCAATGGTGGAGTACCCACAACTTCTGAAGGTCGGACCAAGTTAATTTACCCAAAGCTATACCTATAGACTAGACAGGGAAATAATAAAAACGAATCTATTCTTTATCGTTATCAGGAAAACTGTATAAACATCCTGAAATCAACTCAAAATAAACTTTCATCAGCATGCTGAATGTGAGCATGCATAAAAGTGTCTTTTACTACAAACATGCTTATTGCTAGGGACAGTAAGTTGGCGATTAGTTCAATTGAGTCTCTTTTTGGAAGGGGGAATTTTATTTCCTATTAAAGCTAAGTCTGTTGCTACTTCATTGAAATATATGCCTTGTACAGTATAAGAAATACAGGTGGCCCATTGCAGATCAGTTTTTTCACAGTAAGTTTGAATGCAATATTTTTCAATAGATTTAACTTACATATTCAAGAGATTATTGCAAACTATAGTGTGTGTAAATACCAAGTAATGTATATGAGTAGTACTGTATATAGGCAGCCAGACCATTTAAGCATAATTTACAGTTTACACTGACAAGCAACAGGGTTCAGACACTTTCACTAACCTTATTTTGAGAGGCCAGATTGAGGACCTTTGGACTTTTTATTAATTGAATATATACGCTATCAGAGAAATATCTTCTCTCAAATTCAGACACATAAGACACTTACATGTTGGAATTTACACATTGTCTATTCCTGGTTGTTTTTGAAGATCTTTTAAACGAAATGTTTATTTCCTGATAGGAGTATGTTGTTACTTTTTCTGTCTTTTAAACTTTAGCTTTTTGTTGTGTACATTGAAAACTTAGTTTTTACTAATACTGTATCCAGTGGAGTTTCACCTCAAATTTCTTAAGCTAAAATTTCAGAGACAGAAAAAGAAAAGATAACAGCATATTCCTATCTGGAAATAAACATTTGGCTTCAAAAATACACCCAGAAAATATGGTCAAGATTATGACGTTGCTTTATGTATCATCTAATGTGTGTTAGGTCGATAACCTATATTACAAAACAAATTTTTAAAAATCCAAGATTCTAAATGGTGAAGTGGCATTCTGACAGTGCCCTAAAGCAATTTCCTGTTGAGATAGTTTAGTGATATATTTTACTTTTATGCAAAAAGCATATCTGAAATTGGGAAACACTTCCTCCAGGTTACATTGGCTAATGCCTCTGAAGAAGAAAATAAGATCATTGCACCTGCACTGTACTACTTTTTGTTCCACATTTTTTTCTTCTAGTAGTACACTAATCTGATTAATAAGATGTAAGTATATCAGGATTAACATCTTGCTTTGCTAAAGGGAATTTGTGTGGTTCACTTGTATTTATTGCTGTATGAGATGCTTTCAAGAAACTGAATGAAATACAGTCTTACCACTATAACCCATGCCTAAAATGCTGTGCATTTTGAACATAGTGAATGAGAGAAAAAGATGTATGAACTGAGATAATTGTGTATTTAATAATTGGGTGATGGACTGAAATGTCAACTTTCCATGTAATAAAGTCAGACCAAATGATAACGCTTTATCTGTTGGATTTCTTATTTGTTTCAGATACAAACAACCTGCTGAAAAATTAGAATTCAAGTAACAGTTTCCTTTATTAGTATTACTCAAAAGAATAATTTTTCTAAGACTTTAGTCTTCAGAATACAAATCACATTATATAATAATACTTTTAATTGTTATCCATCAACTTCAAAAGCATTTGTAAGTATTTGTTTTATGTTCATACTTGAAATGTAGATATCCATAACATTATTTTAATCATGTTTTAATATTGCGGTTGGGTTAGTGTGCTGCTGATAAACTTGCAAATTTGCAAATCAAACTGAAACTTATTTTAAAAAAAGTTTCCTATGGTTCAATTTTATAAATGTTCCCTGACAATATAATATGGCAGGATTCTGTTGTTTGAAAAAGTCTAATAGCTGAACTGACAGCTTTAAAAGCAACATAAACAGGTTTTACTCTGATTAGATTTAACGAACTAGTATTTCTGGTTTACTTGTAAAACTCCATGTGTGTCATAAAAATTGAAAGTCTAAACCTGTATTGATGTTCTATCCAAAGAAGTCAATTTAGAATGTGTCATTTTCTGCTATAGATAAAAATAAAAATGAATTAAAAATTATGTTGTATTGTAATTCAGAACTGGAGAGCACTCGTTTGTTCAAACTAGAGCTGGGGATGTAAAAATCCAGATGAGTACTAAAAGGCAACTAAGAGATACAGAAAACTTACTTTTTGTTAGTATCTTGTAATTGCCTAGCATCTTGCAGCTTAGACCTGGTAACCTATCTGCTTCAGCATATAAAACAAACCAGGAAATAGACTCAATGAAGGAAACTGACAACTTTAAAACCATATAGCCGTTAATGAGTAATATATTTCCTATTCAGAATATGCCCTGAATATCTCTCTTGCTTTCTGTAATCTAAAAGAAGCCCCAACAAAAGGACATCACTGCATAAATAACATCAATATTAAATAGACAATATACTTTGCAAAGAAAGATGAAGAAATTCTGTTCATTCAGCAATGAAAACCTAGGGCTGGCTGTGGCTTAGCTCATGAATCTTTCTTTCAAAATCACAAACTAGTGCAAGCAAAATCAGACCTACAAGTTATGCCTCAACAGTATTCCACGCAATTATATAGTGAAGTTGAAGAACAGATTTAATAATTCAGCTTTGGTTAGAGTGCTTGAGGTTCCCTATACTGAAATTTGTTATGCCTTCAAAGATGAAGCCAACAAAAATATTCCAAAATGCAAAAAAGTAAACAAAGGAAAAACGTCTGCCTCCTGAAGAAAGGCAGAAAACAAAAGGCAAGGAAAACCAAAAAAACTTTGTCCAATTACTTGCTGAATTCCAGAGAAAAACAAAAGGAGACAAAGAGAAACGTTTAAATAATCAGTGGAATCAAACTGAATAGTTAAGAGCTTAATTTGATAAAATTGAAGAAACCAATTTGAAAGCAAAAACTTTGTCCTTTACACAGGCACAATAAAAGATAAAACAAGCAAAGATCTACTGGAGAAAGATGGAAAGGGATGATGCATGAATGATGATGTTTGCTGGCAGGGGTAGTCAACCTTGGCTCTTTTATGACTCGTGGACTTCAACTCCCAGAATTCCTGAGCCAAGATTGACTACCCCTGTTTGCTGGTATAACAAGCAAAGGAGTGGCCAAGAGTCTGATAATCCTCAATTTACATATTTCAGTACCAAAAATGGTAATGCTGAAGAATGCTCAGGCTATCCAGTAATTATCCTTATCTCACAGGCAGGTGAAATAATGCTGAAGATTTTGCAATGCAGATTTCAACAGTATATGGGAGAAAAACTACGCACTAACTGAATTTGGAAGAGATGGATCAATTGACTGTACTATTAACATAGAAAAGATAATGAAAAAGGCAAGGAAGTTCAAAAGGATGTCTATTTTTGCTTTATTAATTATCCTGAGGTTTTTGAAAATGAAAAGGAATGGGGTTTTGTCATCTCACACCTAATTCTAAGAGGTCAGTAAGGAAAACAATAGGGAGACACCAGTAAAGGGAAAAAGAAATACAAGTGAATATTTCAGACATTCGGGTTTATTACATTGCAAATTTATTTATTTATTTAGCTCAAGGTGGCAAACATACATAGTATTTCTTTCTCCTCTTCCCATTTTTCCAATAACAACAACCCTGTGAGGTGGGTTGGCCTGAGAGAGAGACCAAAGTTACATAGCCAGCTTTCATGCTTAAGGCCCAACTAGAACTCACAATCTCCTGCTTTGTAGCTTGGCATCTTAACCACTAGACCAAACTGGCTCTCAAATGTCACCAGCTTGACAGCACTAGCCAGGAGTTATGGAAGTTGAAGTCCACATGCATCTGGGTAGGATTGATGACCTCATGGAGTCATCATGCAATCGGTGATGGGGAGCAAATCTTGCGGGGGTTGGACTTGATCTCTTAACTCTCATTATCTACAAATTGTGGGTGGCCTTCAAAGATATGGGTATGTAAAGCCAGTGCTTTTTTTGAAGAAAAAAAAAGGTGCCAGAACTCACACATGTCATACAACCTGCCTTGCCTACCCTACAAGGTTCCATCCAAAAAAGGTGCCGGAACTCCGTTCTGGGCGTTCTATGACAAAAAAAGCCCCGTATAAAGCCATCTAATCTGCCTATTTCTTTGATGATAAAAAAGCAAGAAGCTAGAAGATGAACTATTGGGAAAGGAATATGCTAAGATTGGATACTTTCACCTTATTTAATTTATGTCTGGGTTATAGCAAAAGAAATGGTGGATTAGAATAGAAATTGGAATTAAAATTGCAGGGAGAATTGTCACTGGCCCTAGATATGCTGATGAAAGCAAGGAAGACATAAGGAATCTCCTCATGATATAAACTGAAGAAGGCAAAAGCTGGTCTGCTGTTCATTGTTAAAAAATAAACAGACCATGTAATGCAAATAGGTGGAGAATAATTTGAAGTAGTTACAGATTTTTATCTTCTTTGGTTCAAAAATTCACAGGGATGTGAACTGGGAGAAAGATAATGATAAATCTAAATAAAATATTAAGATACAGAAACATTACACTTCCAATTGTGAAGGCTATAATTTCCCCAGCTGTAACATGACTGTGAAAACTGGATCATTAGAAATTCTGAATGAAAAACATTGGTGCTTTTGAATTCCGTTGCTGGAAAAAATGTTGTGAGGATCTTGGACCATAAGAAAAATAAATATCAGATGAACTAGAGCTGGGGTCTCCAACCTATGGGCCGTGGCCCAGTACCAGGCCGTGGCCTATTGGTCACTGGGCCCCAGGAATGGCTGGTGAATGTGCACACGTGTGTGCGCATCCCCCCACTCGCGCTAGCTCTGCTGCATGCTTACTTGCCTGCTTGCGCATGTGCGCGGGTGCTAGTGCTCCCCACCGTGCATGAACCCATTTGTGCGTGGGGGTGCACGTGCACACATTTCCCTGCTCATCCCTTTCCCTCCCAGCCGCTAACCAGGAAAGGTTGGGGAGTTCTGAACTAGAGTGCTGACTACAAGCACTAATAATGAAGCTAAAATTTGTTTTCAAAATCATTAGAGAAGATGTTGATGTTTGAAAGGTAACTGAAAGATAAGTTAGCAGAGAATAAGATGAACTAAGCTTAAGCTGTAAGGACTCAGATATTGGTGGACAATCCTTGCAAAATGATTTCTATCAGTTCCTGAGAACAGGGCAACTGAACAACAGCCTAAGCCTATTTGTCCTTTTTCCTTGGAGCCCCCTCTCATCACTACTGCTGAAAATTTTTGACAATATTTCCCACTCTTTGGGGGAAAGAAACAAATATACAAGCCCTAAAATAATATTAATTATAGTTTAAAATAAAATAAAAATGTCAAACTCCCTTCAAAAATCCAGGAAAAATACAAGATCTCAGTTCTCCTTTTAAATTGACATGGTCCTGGTCATTTTGTATCATTATCCCATGCAGGTCCTTTGACCCAAACTCATAACCGTAGGCAAATTCATTCCTTGGATACCAAACAGTTTTCCACAGCTACCCTAAGTGTTTGAGACCCTTTGTTATAGAAAGAGGCTCAAGCAAGAGTATGACGAGTATTTTCAAACCAGTTGAACAACTATTATAAAGTTATGCCAAATAATAAATAACTTGTTAAATTGTCTTTTGTTCTGCAATAAATAGGCTTTAAAATGTTGTAATCAAGTAGTGGAAGGATAACAATGATCCTTGAAATAATATTAAGAGAGATACTTTGGTTTGGTGGTGGAGATCTAAATTCTAGTCCTACATTAAGACAACTGGGTTACTTTCAGCCAATCATGGATTTCTATCGAAAGACCTGTTAGTTGGTGGTGTTCCAGAGTTAGGTGCCAATTAAAACTGTTAATGCCCTAAAAGGCATAGTTCACACTTATTTAAGGGATAGCTTTACTCCCAGCAGAGTCAGTTTGGAGTAATGTTTAGGGCACCAGGTTAGAAACTGGGAGACCATGAGTTTTAGTCCCACCTTAGGCACAAAGGCAGTTGGCGAATCTTGGAACAATCACTGTCACTTCAATCTTAGGAAGCAAGCATTTCAGTTCTAGGAACCAACCAATTTCTTGCTAAGGAAACTGCATGGACTTGTCAAGAATCAAAACTGACTAAAAGGCATAAAAACAAAAATAAAAAGTTCTACTATCAGAAAAACCTATTCTGGTTATTAAGGTCAGCAGGCCCTTTTCATGATGATTTCACTGTCTTGGACCCTTTTGTTGGATACAAGGCCAGTCTTCTCCAGTGTTGCTCCCAAACTCTGAAATTTCTCTCTTTGAAGTTGCTCCAATCCTCCACCCAAAATGATCCTGAAAAATTACTCTTCAGCCAAGACTTCTGTTTGATTTAGTTTAAGAATGACTCTAACTGTTTTGTAAGGTTTTTAATTGTTACTTTAAAAAAAGGCAGAATATAATCTGTCAAAATAAATGTAATTTAACTCTTTCTCTGTCTGGCCCTGGGAAAGGAACCCGTAATTACAGTTTGCTTACTATTTTATGACAAATGTTTCATGCCCTTCAGCCTTCAGTTTATTGTAGTTCTTGCCTTCTCATCATTGAATAAAAGGGCAGGTTTTAAAAGGATGTTAAAAACATAAGTAGAAATAGTGGTATTTCTAGGACTTTCCTTGTCTTTGTTGGCAAATTTCTCTAAAAGATGAATGACTTTGGGACAATTCCCTGGTGTCTATAAAAATTGGATAGCTACTCTATATGAGGACTCTTATTGTTTATGAGTAAACAATATCCTCTTTAGCAAATGATGTACAATAGTTAGTTGAACATAGGAAAGATACTTGCCTATATATGCTTTACCAGATAACCCAACAAGCTATAGCCACCGACCATTACTGCTCAGCTTCAGGGTTGGATGATATCTGAGTCATCTTTGTGATAGCTTTCAAACTTTATTTATTTTCTTTTTAAAAAGTATGTAATACTCCAATGTAGGGGAGAGCTATCATGGTTAGAATGGGGAATAGTTGAGCCTCCCCCTCAATCTGTGTTCCCATTTCAGCTCTGTATAATATGTGGGTGGTAAACATAATGATGGGAACAGTAGGGACAACTACAAGCAGAGTGGTTCACATCTTGAATCTCTAGATTCACTTCAAGTAGTTGGAAGAAGGAGCTCACTATAAATTATTACCTGTCTGGTTTCTAATGTTGCATAGAGTCATGGTTGAGATAGGAAACACTACAGTGCAGATATAAAGGTCTTAGTTTTCATATTGAGGGATTAATTACTATTTCAGCATTTACTTTTTTTCAATCACCTATTTTCCCTTTAATATGAGAGCTAATTTGGTTCTCATATTGGTTAAGGCATAGGATTAGAAACCATGAGCCTGAGTTGTTCTAGTCCCACTTTAGGCATGAAACCAGCTGGATAATCTTGTATAGTCTTTCTGTCTCAACTCTAGGAAGCAGGCACTGGCAAACCACTTCCAAACTTTTGTCAGGAAAACTGCAAGGACTTGTCCAGGCAGTCATCAGGAGTCAAGGCTGATTTGAAGGCAACAAAATAAATAAATAAATGGCTTTCTTCATGCTGAGCTGCATCCTTATATCATGATACCATAGCTTCCCTTTGTCTTTGTAAACCTTTTCACTGTTTAATTTTGTTTTAATTCTGCTTTAAGTAGATTTTTTTACTCTGTCTTTTGACTCTAACCTTTTTATATGATTGTATGGTTTTATTTGTAAACCAGTGTCACAGAGATGAAATGGGCAATATAGAAATTAGATAGATGGATGGATGGATGGATGAACGGATGAATGGATGGACGGATAGACAGACAGACGGATAGACAGAGACGGATAGACAGACAGACAGACAGACAGACAATGGAGTACAAAATACTGCCTCCTTCCCCTACCTTGATTAAACAATTCACACACAAACTATAGTTCCATAAAAATCATGCTATTAGGAGGCAGTTGCCTTCATACTAGTTACATTTTAAAAGGTCAGAGTCTTCATAATTCTGGACCAAGAGATCATGTGACTACTGAATTCTTTGTCTAAATGAGAATAAAGCTTGGCTGGTTTGATGTTTATAGCAAAGGATATTTGGAGATCAGCGTTCAGTTTCATTTTAGCAGACGGTCACATCGGCAATGTATACAAATGCTGTCTCGGAGGCTAACCATTGCTGGTACAGTTTTGCAAAATGAAGCACAGTTTGACCAGATGGATGCAGTCTATACCTGGAGGTTTTTTTTTTCTTCCCATCTGTGAGAAATTACAGCAGAGTTTTGTGATAGTTCTTCCTTTCCCCATCTATGCAAGTCTCTTATTATGCAGTTTTTAGACACAGCTGCTGCACCAGCTGTTCCTCCTACTGTCACAAAAGATGTCATTTTTTTGTGGGGGGAAGGAAGGCAGCCCCCATTAGCAAGTTGCTCAGAAACCCCAAGTGGAATTAAAAAGTTTTAATTACAAATTCACAGTGTACATTTATTCAGGGTTAATGAGTCTGCTTAACTATGTCCAGAATAAGCAGACAAGGAAGCCAGTGCTATTCCCTCCAGGACGGCACGGGTTGAATCTTTTCTTCAGCATCAGTCTGTCAGATTCAAAGGTGATGGTAAAAGATAACCCAGAGCTGTACTTGGAAGTCTTGGAAACATTCATCCAAAGCATAACGGGCTCTTTTAAATTCCATTAAATCATTCCAAAGCTTCATAAATGATATTGAATCAAAAGAAAGGCATAGAGTGTTCTCCCAATAAATATATCACTTTCCAGAAATCTGTAAAAGGAAAATTGCAGGAGGGAGAATATGTAGTTTGGTGATTAACAAGACTAGCTGTCAATCCCATAATATTTTTAATTAGTGTATGGGATGGAAATTAGTGCAAGACATAGAAGTGTATCAACTTGCTTCCAATCTATTTTATGCTCTTCTAAGCAGCAAGATTTTTTTTAAAGTTGAATGGAAAATTTTACATATATTTCTTCTTTGTTTGACGGTACACAATCAATTTCTTTCCTTTCCTTCCTTAATAACCTCTATGTTTGTTCACCATCTTATGTTACTGTGTGCATTAGATGGCCAATTTTTGCTATATAGTAGTGTAATATAGATATTGGAACTTATTTTTACATCACATTCACTCTCCCGTTCAAAATTTGTATAGATGGAATGCATTTAAAAATTGGCATTAGTTATTATGCTTTGTGTTTTACTGGATTCTGCATCATAATGTAGACAAGACTGATCTGTGTTTTGAAATCGTTATTTGAGTTTCCTTCATTTAGAGAAAACTAAGAATTTTATGATTGTGGAGTAGATTGCATACACAAGCAAGATTTAGAATCCACAAACAACATATTAATAAAGTAATAAAATGACTTCAATAACACAGGGCCAAAAGCAACAATTTAAAAGGCTGAAGTTGTTTTTCATTTATTGTAGTTCCTCAATCCTGTTTTTTTCCCCAAGCTCTTTGTCAATTCATTGCTCTTGAAATAACTAAAAGAAGAGTCAATGCCTTTCATCTCAAATGTACAGAATTTTAATTAAGAAATCTTTATTTTGAATCTTTGTATATTTAAGGAATATAAAAAGAATGTGTACATTATGTGCATAATACAGGAATATTTTATAAAGGAGGGCAACTTTAATTGACAAATAGCCTTGGGGAGTTAGTCTTAAGCAAGCAGTGGCAGAACTGTTTAAGTTTTCTTGTGGTAGCTGTTCTACTTAGTATCACACAAATTACCCCTTTTCTTCCACATGAACAACAAAATATTTCTTGCCAAGTCAGAGGAATTATTTTAAATAGACATACGTAATTGTTCACATTGGTACCACCACAGAATATCTTCCTCAAATGAACAAAACAAAACAAGAAACATTATTTCAGATAACTCTTATGTAATTACTCAATTTGGCTTTTATATTTAAGAAATTCTGTAGAGATCAATGCATGTACTCCACACCGCTGTATTATGTAAAGCATATGGTCCATATTTTGCTTCACATTTTCTACATAGTGTTGAAATATAAGAGAAGAGGCATTCATGATTTTCCTTAAAAATTTTACAAGATTTAAATTTTTAAAAATATTTTTATTCATAAAGCCTTTAAAGGGCTTATCTGAAGACAACATAACTGAAGAATAGCGAGCAGTAAGATATTTGCATTGCCTTTATGCTTATACTACCATTTGTAATTGTCTTCTTTTGTGCTATAAGATAAGCTATTATTTCATATGATTTATCTTTTCCCTCCTGTTAGGAATGTGTATGTGATTAAAAATAAGTTTAATGCAATTTTGTGATTTTTTTTTAAGATGGCACCTAAGGAATGTGCCATTACAATGAGGGTAGGGGGCTTTGAGGATTTTCTTTGGAATAAGAAAGTGTTAGGTAGTTTAGAAAGGGAAATATTTAATAATGTGGGGGAGAGTAAAGTGCATAGGAAGATTAAGTCAGGAGTATTAGAAAGCTTAATGAAAAAGCAGGACTGAGACTGAGAAGGCAGAAAAGAACATCATAATTGGAAAAGCTGGCCTTGCAACAAATGGAAATGGCAAGGAGCCAGTGAATGATAAAGGCAGCAAATGAAGAATGGCTGTTGAAAGTGAGACTCTAGTGTTGCTGTACTTGGAAGCAATGGAGGTGGCTGTGTGGCTATCATTAGAGAACTGCAACAGAGACACAAGCTGATCCAGATAAAGTGGTGAGTTAGTGGTTTGGCAGCTTCTATGAACTATTTGCCTTGTTATCAGGATACACCTGGAAGCTTCAATAGCTAGGAAGGGCAGATCTCTACTTTTTGGATTCTGAGAGCATGGATGAGGGTTTTACCCAGCTTAGACTGGCATATCCATTTAGGAACTTTTCGGAACGGCAGGCACAGGGAACAATTGTCCATGCCCTTGCATCTCTAAACTAAATGACTACAATACTCTGTACTTACAGCTGTGTTTGAAAACTATTTGGAAAACACAGTCAACTCCCGTGTAATTAATTACAGGAGCATCTTTTCTGACAAAATTTTCTCATTCCCTCCTCCTACTGCAAGTCTTTGTGCCCTAATTGTGACAGGACTGAGACTGCCTTTAGGTAATTACCATGTTTTCTTTGTATTTTTATATCTCATATTTTTATTCTGGATGTTATGTTATTGTGATAGGAGATAAAGTGTACAAAATTATATATTAAAGCAAATATAATTGACAGCTTCAGTTGAATAGAGGTAGATAATGTGGTTAGTGTGTGTGACTGTATTGCAAGCATAGTTGTAGGCAGGACAGCTGCTTCTAATGTGGACATTCAACTGCTCTTTATATCATTTTAATGATGGCAGCAGATGTTAAATTACAACTGATATTCACATTATAAAATTACACAATAAGTATCTTGTTCAAGTGTCTTTAATTTTAAAAGTTTAAGGTACTGTGGAATTTTTTTATATGCCACCCAAAAAACTTCATTTTAAAAAATGAATCTAATCTTTCTGAAATATCCTTTTTTGCTCAACTTTTTTTAGTTTTTTCCACATTTGCAAACTCCTATATTTAATGTGGGACAGAATTATTGTTTTCATGTTTCTTACATTAATCTGAATACTGCAGGTTATTCATCCTATAAAACAGGGGTCTTCAAACTTGGCCTTTTATGACTTGTGGACTTCAACTCCTAGAATTCCTCAGCCAGGCGTGCTGGGAGTTGAAGTCCACAAATCATAAAAGGGCCAGGTTTGAAGACCCCTACTATAAAAGGACAGTTAAAATATAAAAAATAAACATGAATTGCACAGAAAAGAATTTAAAGCAAATAATTTATAATTAATACACACCACTCTGATATCAAACAAAGGTGCCTATTTAACTTATTGTTCTATTACATTGGTTAAAGTTACATTAAGTTTTTCTTCTTAGGTAAACTGAGCAAGTCACTAGCTGTTTATATATTGCATTAGATCAGTATTTCTTAATCTTGGCAACTTTAAGATATAAGTAGTCCTTGACTTACAATAATTCAATTAGCAACCATTTGAAGTTACAGCAACATTGAAAGAAGTGACTTATGATCAGTCCTCACACTTATAACAATTGTAGCATTCCCACATCACGTGATCAAAATTCAGGCACTTGGCAACTGGCATGTATTTATAACAGTTGCATTGTCTTGGGGTCCAATAATCACCGTTTGTGACCTTCCTGTTGACAAATAAAGTCAACAGGAAAGCTGGATTTATTTAACAGCAGTGTGATTCACTTAACAACTACAATGATTCACTGACAAAAAAGGCTATAAAATTGGGTGTCACTCTTTCAACACCTTCCTTCCTTGCTTATTGATTGATTTATTAAACTTCTATGTTCCCCATCTTGCCTAGAGGCAACTCTAGGTGGCTTACAGTCAACATGCTTAATAATAGAAATTATCTTCCCAATTATGGTCTTAAGTCAAGGACTCTGTGTATGGGAACTTCAACTCCCAGAATTCCTAAGCCAGCCATAATTTCAAATCTATATATCTTAAAGTTGCCAAGCATGCACCTTGTTTATAAACCACAGTGGCCATGTTCACACATTGCAGTAAACCAAAATCAAGTAAACCAGATTTTATATAGCTTGATGTATGAATATAACGTAAAATGTTGTTTTAAATATACAATAAAGCAGTATCTTTTTACAGCCAACATTATTTTTTTTAAATGTACTTGCCACACAAAATGTGACCAGTCTTGTTTTATTGCAAGAGAAGAAGACAATAACTAGATAACACCCTGGATAACCTACACACAAGAAAATAATCTGTTCTGTGAAGTAAGATGGTTGCAATGTCCCATGGTCATGTGATCAACTTTTGCAATCTTCTGACAAGCAAACTCAATGGGGAAACCAGATTTACTTAACAACTATGTTACTAATTTAGCAACTGCAGTGATTCACTTAACAAATATCGCAAGAAAAGTTGTAAAGTGGGGCAAAACTCACTTACCAACATAACTTCTGTGCTCAATTGTGGTTGTAAGTTGACTACCTGTACTGTATAGCCATTTAATATTTCTAAGATACAAAAATATGATTAGATTACAACAGCCTAAAAAAAGCATATATTGGAAATTATATTTTTAAAATAACTTTGTACATGATAGCCTATCCATATGAAACCAGGGAACAAAAAATAGAAGAAACATTTCCAGTGAATGGGGCAAAAATCTATTATCATAAAAAACACATGAATATTTTCCAACATGGCTACAAATTCAGGAATGCACATAAAGTGGCCATTTGCTGTTGCCAATATGAAGGGTTAAAAAAAATCTATAAGGAGTAACTTTCATGACACCCACAGGAAAGTTCTATTATTAACAAAACAGTACTTATACATTCTTTATACCAGTGGTGGCGAACCTTTTAGAGACCGAGTGCCCAAACTGCATCCCAAAACCCACTTATGCATCGCCGGGTGCAGGGTGGGTGTGGCCACTGAGTGGGCGTGGCCACCAAGCAGTCGGCTCACTCACTCGCTCGCTGTCCGCTCTGACTCGTGCTCGCTCTCAAGCTGTCTGCAGCAAATGCTGCTTCTGCAGAAAGTTGCTCCTTTTATAGCCTCTCGCCTATTCCCAGACTGCGCATGCGCGGAGAGGAAGAGGGAGCAGCTTGGCCCAGCAATGGCTTGCATGCCACCAGAGATGGCTCCGCGTGCCGCCTGTGGCACGTGTGCCATAGGTTCGCCACCACAGCTTTATACTGCTAAATGATTTGTTCCATTAGTTAATGCTGTTTTGAGACTCTGCACCTACAATATCAATTAAGATCCACAAACATGTTAGGGAGCTTATGTTAAGTTGTTTTTATAATTAATTAATTATAAACACTGATAGGAGAAAGCCTTATTGTGGACTACCTTTGAATTATGTAGGGCAGTGATGGCGAACCTTTTAGAGACCGAGTGCCCAAAAACTGGCCCCGCCTCTGCTCAACTCCCTGCTCCGCCCCCCGTCCCCCACCCCGCCTGCCCACAGCGCCACTCACTGCCTCCAGGGCCCGCCGCAGATCGCCCAGGCAGCCCAGCAGCGCCATGGCGGCCATGCCCTCTGCCCGCCCCCCCGCAGCATCAACTGTGCGCAATGAGGCGTGAGGGCAGAGTCTTGTCCACGCTGCCTGGCTGCCATGTCCTTGGCTTCGCTGCTCCGTGTGGGTCACGCTCGGGGCGACTCTCCTCCAGGGGGGCTGCTGGTGAGGACGGGGTCATGGGGGAGGCGAGGCTGGGGCAACGGCACGTGTGCCCACAGAAAGGGCTCCAAGTGCCGCCTCTGGCACGCGTGCCATATGTTCACCACTACTGATGTAGGGCATTGTACTTTCCTATTCAAATTAGGACAATGACCTATTCCAATCTTCCTCATTTACTTATTTTTTTTAAAAAAGGCATTTTTTCTACAGCATTTCTACATCTATTTCATTCAGTTTATATAGTATAAAGAATGCATTCAATTTATATAGTATCAATATAGCATTGATACTTTTTGTATTATTTTATTATTTTTTGGAAACACTTTTCAGGCCTAATAACATCAGGGCATATTAAGGATGAGTATTTTCTCAGATCAAGAATCAAGATCTCCTGTTAAAACGTCCTCTGTGTAAAACCTCTGCTGAGCTGCTTTTAACACAATTCAGATATGCATCTGTTTTGATCTTCAGGGCCGAGATAGTGGGTACTTGGTTAATTTTGATGGGACAGGCTGCCTGGGAGCTGGATTTTCAAACGGTCGCCTTATTCTTTTTGTGTTTCTTTCTTATTAGCATGAAAACCAAACAGAATGCTTAGCTTGCTAAACAATACAATTTGAAAGAGTGAGGAATGGAACTTATGTATCCAAGAGTCTTTGGACCGACCCATTACTTCTAGTTCACTTCCCTAGCACACACCAGCATTGTTCAGTCACATTAGTGGCAGAAGGGATTCGACCTCATCTGTAAGCTATAGGAACAGTAGTGGAGTGATCACATATGATTTGCTTTACAGTCCTGTGCTTTGTCAGTTCAGACAGGGTCTTAAAACAATATGCTTAAAAAAAGAAAGAAGCTCAATATTACTATTTGATGACTGCAGCCCCCAAAAAAACGCAGACAAATCTAAAATCTATTTGAAGTACTAGTTAAAAATATGCTGATCCTTCAACTTTTAGAAGAAATACTGCCCATTGTTTAGGGAGAAGGCAGCAGGTGTCATTGCATGAAAGCAATACAAGAAGAGAACCAATAAAAGCTTAGGGCAGATATTGCCTGAAATATCAATAATATTCTGAAGCAGATTGGTATTTATTCCTTTGAACATAAAACATGATGTGATAGTGATTTTGGTATGGTGGCTTTCAAACATTTGTATGGGAGGAATTCAGAAAGAAGGCAATAGATTTCCACAGATTATCTGATGAGGACAGACACTTAATGGTGCAAGGTAACAAATATATCAAACAAGCAAAGCAAAATGTGATAAAAGAATTAACAAGCCACAGCAGTATTATAGTCCTATAAATTAAATACAAATGCGTGTGTGTTTGTATGTATGTGTGGGTATTACCATAAGCAAGTTTTCAACAATAAATCAAAACTCAGGCAACAGCATAACCAATAATTTTAATGCCTTATAATCAGTCTTATTTTGTTTTTTTAACCAAGGTCCTATTAAGCATCCTGTTTCAAATAATACTCCAGCACATACAAAAGTACATTTATTTTCTTCAGTTAAAAAAAGCTGCTTCAATTTGTTTAATTGGGTTTAAAAACAGATTCTTCACTACCCTCATTGCTTTTTAGTAGCAGTAGTGTGTGTGTGTACATGCATGCAGTGCATGAAGCCACTGAGTGTAGTATTCATGATACAGAAATGAAATTATGAAAATAAATTAACATTTTGGGAGATCTATGCTTGCTATGCAAATGAATTTTGCAAGATCTTCTATTTCATCTATAAGTCCCATTTTTTGTTCTTTTAAAATAAAAAATCCACATTGCTTTTCTGTGCATATGTACAAGACTGGAAAAGACTAAGGAAGACTAGCTTTAGTCAGTTCACATGATTGGACTATAAATATTTGGAACATCATTCCTCCAGAGATAAGATTGGCCTCTACCCTGTTGCTTTTCTACATGAAGACATGTTTTGTCAGCGGGCTGGGGGACCCCCAGTCAATTGGCTTATCTGATTCTGTTGTTGCTCCACTAGGGTGTTGTTTTTTTTAAATGTGGATTTTTAAAGTTATACACTGCCTAGAGTCACTATGTGCGTGTCAGGTGACTATATAAATTTGTTCAACAATAAATAAATTAATTAAAAAAGACTCAATACAGTTATCTGCATTCATTAATAAAACAATGAGATAAAATCTAATACTCCATTTGGCACTTTTGGTGGATTGTTAAACAAAATTCTATCTGTTGACTGTATGATCAAAGTTTGACAACTACAACAACAGTTCTAGCTATGCATGACTGCATCATTTTCCATCTAGAAGAGCTTCAATCAAGGAAACGTTTTTTAGTATTCACAGTTTTGCCCCTATGTTCACCATACTATTTACTCTTGTTTTGTTTTAGAAACCCAAGAAATAAAACTTCATTTTCCTCTATTTGTTAATGTTACTAAATCTTAAGCATTTTGTAAGATGGTGTTCTTAAACAAATCCATTTTTGTGTCATATTTATGCAACTGAATTTAAAAAGTCCATATTAAAAAAAATCTTTAAAATTTGTTTGATATGTTATCTGCCCTTATAACCTAGAAAAGAGGCATGGATAAACAAAACAGAAGCAATAACACTACCAAGTACCATAACTACAGACAAAAAGCAATATCAAATGATATCCATCATGCATAAAATTTAGTTATTTCTTTTGTTGCTGAAGATATTGTAGATGACATTGTGTACCTAGTTGCAAAAAAGTTACTCATGTCATCTGATCCTTCAACTTTAACATTTAATTCATATTTCTTGATTTTAAAACAATGAAGAGATATTTTCCTCAGCTGATAGCATAGAAGGGGAAACTGGGTATCTTGAAGAAAAAAGGAATAAAATATTTTGCTTGTAAAATGCTGTTTCAAACTCTAATCAGCAGAAATCAGCAATCTATACCAAACATTGTGGACAGACTTCAAATAGACATTTATATCCAATGTTAGTATAAATAAATGTTCAGTATTGAAAAGGATGTTCAGATATACATCTTTTTAATTGCCCTTGGAATGTGTTATTATCCAAAGACTTGTCAGGATTATTTGATAGTAGATCTTTTATTATGTACAAGGAAGTCAGAAATATCATGCCAAACATTACTGTCATCATATAGGTAGGTCATGGATGATTGCAGTGATGGTTGTAGAGTGTGCCGGTGATACTCAAAGAGCCAAAGAACAATCCCCCAAACCAGAGCAGCAAAAAGTGGGAAGGGATCTTGTTTGGGCTGTGGGATATAACCTTTCTCTATTGCCAATCGAGACAAGCCAAACAGGATTCGAGATAATAGGTACATATTTATCTGTTAAGAAAAAAAACAAACCCTGAATTAAAATTAGGTAATTAGCCCAACAAGAAAATCAGATTACTTAAACAACTTTCAATTTAGGAGATCATCAAATTCTTTCATATCAAGATCAGTCTCTAATTTTAACCAGACTGCTTGAATTTTAATAAGGTTCAGCAACAATTTACATCTATTCCTAAATCTAATGTTAGAAAAATCAGGTGTAAATCAATCCTTTCCCAGTTGCATGAAGACTGGTTTCAAAAGAAATGCATCTGTGTGAAAAATACATTTCCTAAAAAGCATCTAAAGTATACCTGGATATATTTTTTTTAATTTCAGAGTGAAAAATCAACATGGATAGGCATTCTTCTGCTACAATTATCTATCACTGTGAAGTATAGATTGTAACTTACCAAATAAAAGGTTTTCCTCCTAGAAGAAATATGCTTATCTAAATGGGTTTACCATTTGAATAACAATACTTCCTTTTGTTAAAATCTTCACTGAGTGTGGTTATCAAATAGATAGCAGATATCCTTTATAAGAATAAGGTTGTCTCCAAGACCCAAAGGGACCCCAGTCTATTATTGTTTATATGAGCTGTGGAGCCTTGGCTCTTCCCCCAAGCTTTTGGCACAGGAAAGTGAGACCCCCTCACTTCTTTCTACTTGCTGCCTTCTATCTTTTATTAATGTTCTTGTAATGTGATTATTGTGATCCATCCAGAGTAATTGAGAATTGGGCAGCATACAAACTTAACAAATTATGATTACTAATCCCTTTCTTACAATTTGCTACAGTGAAAGAAAAATGCAGAAGAATTGTATTCAGATAAATTCACTACCCCATTTGCAGCAGATATATAGAAAATAATAATGGAAGAATGTGATGGAACAATTTACTAAAATTCCCTAATTTCCCTTTCATTCTTCATTAGATCAATAGAACCATAAATCTAACACAAAACAACACAGTTGCTTACCTGGCTGTTAATATTATTATTTTCCCCAAACAGTAACCAGCCCCCAATGAAGGCTGCGAGGAAAGACTGAAATGGAACCTTCGTTCCTTGTATTCGTGACTGCATGGCCATTAAACCCTTATAAGTGAATACAAAACAGGCCAGGGTTCTGGAATGAAGATAGGTAGCTTGAAGAATTGCTTTCAATTTTTCCTTTAGGCTGAAAGGAAGAAACAATGAACAATTATTACACATAATGTTATTTCCATTAAAATATTATAAATCAGTTATAATATTTATTGGTCATTGCTTCTGATGTACATTAAAAAGTAACAATGATCTTCATTTCACTTTCAGAAAATATTAGAAAACTAAAGCTACATAAGTGAACCTGTTTCTAATAAAAAGAGCATGAATGTGTTTTCTAGTCAATGTAGAGATGTAGTCAATTTTTTATAGTTTGTGGCACTTTTAAAAACATTTATAGTTTGTGAATTAACATGCAAAGAGTGGCAGTGAAGTTAAATCTGACATGACTGTAAGATTGTTAAAATTATTAAAAAATTCAAAGAAGGAAATTCAAACTGATATCTACTAGCTCAATTCTATTACATTTATTCAGGAGAACATCTATAAATTAATGAGTCTTCAACTACAGAGTCACAACAATGGATAAGATTGCAGTGATACTTCAACATTAAGGGCTGATAGGATAGCAGCATAAACTGCATTGGACATAATGAAACTTGCTTGAGAATATACTGTGTTTCCCCGAAAATAAGACCCAACTGGAAAATAAGCCCTAGCATGATTTTTCAGGATGCTGGTAATATTAGCCCCACCCCCAAAATAACCCCCAGTTAAGATAGTCAGCCATACAGATGCATTTAGTACTGTATTTCCCCGAATATAAGCCCTAACCGGAAAATAAGCCCTAATGCATCTTTTGAAGCAAAAATTAATACAAGACCCAGTCTTATTTTCGTGGAAACACGATATATGCAAAATTGTACTGTTAGATTGCCATCATAAACCCACCTTGATTTCCTAGAAAATATTGTTTCTATGGATCCACATAACAGTATTAAACATATTACTAATAGTCTTATTTAAGTAAAAAAAGTACAAAGAGTATTATTAATCTAATACAAGACAATCACTTCTTTTTCTGTCCTAATATATTTAATTCATTGAAAAACATCCAAACAGAAATAGTAAGAATGCAGAGAAGAAAACACAATGTGTACTGAAAGACTACAGGTAGCTCTTGACTTACAGTCACAATTGAGATCATAATTTCCATTGCTAAACAGGGTGCTTCTTGAGTCATGCCCAATTTTATGACCTTTTTTGCCACAGTTGTTAAGCAAACCACTGCACTTGTTAAGTGACTCATACGGTTGTTAAGTGAAGCCATTTCCCCCATTGACTTTGCTTGTTGGAAGCCGACTTCTGCAAATGAAGATTGCAAATGACAGTCAAATAACCCCGGGACACTGCAACCATCATAAATACATGTCGGTTGCAAGCACCCAAATTTTGATCATGGGAGTGTGGGGATGGTTGTAAGTGGCTATGACGGTTATAAGAGTACCAGTTATAAGTCACTATTTCCAGTAATGTCGCTAAACTAATGGTCATAAGTGAAGGACTACCTGTATTTTAAACAGCATGCACACAAATAACTTCAACTTCTATGGCTTTATTCTGTATGTGACAGATGCTCTGAGAAATGTACCTTCCACTTTTGAAGAGAAATGTCATTACCAAAGCATGAGGGGCACGGATTTTTACTCCATAACTGCCAAAAATAAAGAAAATGCATAAAATTGTCAGTAAAATGAGGTTTAATATATGTTTAAATGCAATTATTGCTTTATGTAATTTAGAAACAGCAGAATATGGGAATACAGGTCTTGGATGATAAATAGTATCTTTCACAACTCCTTTGCCATGTATATTGAGATATAAATTGCACAAACAGGTTGGGTTTGTTCTATACTGAAAGACTTAATATGCTTGCCTAAGACATATAAATCTGAATACTCAGATTTAGTGTATCACTGAAGCAATATTCTTGATGTTCTGAAACCTCTTCCTCACTTTTCCCTTCTTTGAATAATCATTATTATTATTGGGGAAATAATATCTAATGCTTTGAAAATATAAAAACAGCCAAGAACAGGAAGATAATCTTGTTCATAAGAGAACCACAGAGTTCGTTTCAAAGTTCCACCCACTAGAAAAGAAACTTCACTCTTAACACCAGAGATGATTTTAAAATATCTAGCACAATGTTACAGGAGCTGAGATAGGTAACTACTAGACAATGTATAGAATAACAATTGCTTTATTAGAATGATAGTTGAACGAATGGAGTTTGGAGACATCTATTCAAGAAGAAAACAAAAAAGGATTTATCGGTAAGCATTAAGTCTGAATGATTAAAAATGAAATCCAGGTGTACCCAGACCTTAGAAGGCATCACCTAAGCTCACTGTTGTTCTGTGCGTTTATATTTGGTTCTACAACGTTTTAGCATAATATGGTATATACTGAACCAATACTGTCCTCTAAAAAGAAATGAAAACTCAATCTAATAGCAGACATATTATCACTTCGTTAGTAATACTTCTTTGAAGACGACCGAAATGAAATGCCGATAAAGCAGAAGAAGCAAATGTTCTGAGATCTAAATAGCCAGGGCCACTTTAAACTATTTAAATTGCCCCAGGCTGACAGTCTGATCGGTCATTTAACTTAGCTTATGTACTTTGAAACCTTATTTACAGAAGATTGGGAGAACCCGCCATTAGATTAAAACCTTATATTTGCCCCCACAAAACGTCACTTAACACCTATAAACAAAAATCTGCTTCCTCCCACTAAAGTCTTCGTGAAATCGGTGTGAACGCTCGTCCGTGATACCAAGAGGACCCTTCGGCGATAATTTCGGAACAGAAATGCGGAAGAAGCAGGGCTCCCAGCTCAAACTTACACCGCTCCGTTGCGGAAGCCCTTGAGCAGCGCCAGCGTGGTCTGATATCTCCGCTGCTGCAAGAGAGAATTGACGGTATAGAGCAAAGTCTTGAGAATTGTCCGATCACCCATTGCCTCAGACTTGACGCTTACGATCTAGCAGCCGGTCAATCTGGGAAAACAACTTGACTGAAACACAAAAGGCATAGAAGCAGAGCTTCAGGAAATAATGTTCAAGCGGAAAACCAACCCCCGAACTTTGGTTCCGCCCTAGTTTTATAAGCTCGCCCGAAGACTTGAGTCTTAAATTATAGAGAAAGCAAAATGTACCGTCCTATAATTATAACTTTTCTTTTCCCGGCTATTCAAGCGGAAACAGCTTCTCTCTATGCCTGCATCTTTAAAAGAAGGCGTGAAGTCGGTCGTTTAAGAGCCAGACCAAATTGCAACAATACAGAAAACTATATGGAAGTGTGTTATGACTTTTAATAAAAAAAATGGTGGAAATGGTGCTACCAGACTCCTGATTTTTTTCTCCATGAAATTAACCAGTGGTTTAGTTAATTCCAGAGACTTCCTTTTTAATGTTTTCATATTTTTATTTGTAGCAGTTTTGTTTTAAAAAGCTTAAAAATATTATTTTACTAGAGATAACCTGAATGAAAAACAACACAAATTCCTCTCTTTGCTTTATAATTTACTTTATTTCCTGGTTTTTAATTTATGCGTTTCATTTTCACCCTTTAAACAAAATGGTGTTAAAAGTAAACAGGTAGTTTATATGAAAATAGGATATTAGTTAAACTGCTTTTCCTGCCAATCAAGTATTTGTGGCGAACAAGTGGAATCCTTTGATGTTGGCTTGAGAAAGCTTTCCAAGCAAAATGTGTTTTGACAGGATAGAGTGAGCCCCTAAATTCCTCCCAAGTTAGGAGTGCCCCCCCCGGTGGATTAACCTCCATTAGTTGATAAATTAATCAATCTGATGAAAAGGTTTTTTTAGTACGATTAGTCAAAAGGCATTATAAAGGCTGGAGGAAAAAATGGAGTATAGATTGGACAAAACACAGATCCTACACTGATTTACTGAATTTCCTAGGATCTCTTGATCATAAGGCTGAATTACTTTATGGATTTAAGTCAAGAGAGATCGTTGTATTGGCCTCCCCTCTGATAGATCACAAAGACATTAATAGTTCCTGCTGGGTCAATATGTTATTTATTAATAAGTCATGCCAACTGCGACATCAAAATGTAGTCTTTGCTTTGGTAAGGTGTATTACTATTTTCTGAAAGGAATTTAATCTGCTTTCTGATTCTCATCAGTGTTATTCACAAAGATAGTTTCCCCATTGCTCCTTAACGCTTGGATTTCTTTTCAGGGCTGGCTCCCTTCCGACAGATGCCATTGTTGAGGCAAGTAGAACTTGGAATATTGTCTTACAGTGGTTCTGAAATATCATGAACTCCATGGCTGAAAGCTAGGCTGATGAGCATCATTTAGGGTTGGTGAGCATATCTGAAATTTTGGGAAAATGTTCTGGATGCTTTCAGAAAATTACTCCCATAATGAAAGGGAGTTTTGGTTGTGGCTAAATGTCTGGCAGAAAGCGGCAACACAACTCTATTACTCTACACCTGCCTTTGGTGGCTGAGTCTGAACATTAAACAAAATACATAAGCATCCAATATTATGTTCTTCTGCAATAACCTTTAGGCTGCACATAGGTCCTGCTGAATGCACATCCAAATCCATAGTTGAATAATACCTTTATTAGGACTAATATAAAAGGTAAAGGTAAAAAAGTACAAAACATCATAGAAACTTTCAGGTTCTCCAAATGTATGAGTCACGCAAGATGATGCAAAAAGGAGGAATGGATGAAGAGGCATGGAAGTCCTCAAAATCTGGACAGATGGTCCAGCCTTGGGAAATCCTATTCAAATACAACTTTTCCTCTAGCCAACCCGAACAAAGAACAAGGTTGTCTCTAAGCTCAGCTTTCAAAATGCAGTTTTTCCTTTGTTCTCCTTTTTGCTCTAGGGGTTCCTGAAGAAACTCTGATATTTCTTCTATATAAATTAAAAGATAATTTCGGTTCCTCCCCTCCCTGAAGAAGCCGACTCACAGATTGGGACACCGCAGCAGTAACCCCTCTTGTCAACACTACGGCCAGGAAGCTCCGCCCCTTCCAGATAGGTATCGGCTTCCCCACAGCAAGGCTATTCCCTGAGCCAGCCTCCCCTCCCCACCTTGTCGCCTCGCGCTCCCCCTAGCGGAGGAACGACCCTCCTTCGTCTTCCCATAATGCCCGTTTAAGTTGTTCTGTTGTGGCTGCCTCAGCTTCAAGATGGCGCAGGCGATATTCGAGGCGCTGGAAGGTATATCTCGGGGAGCCGGGCGGGTTGAGGCCTCGCGGCGGGGAAAGTCCATTAAAAAAAAAAAAAGCGCGGCTATTCCACGCTGGGCGCCTCCCTCCCGCCGTTGTGGATGGGACGGGGGCTGAGAAGGCGGCGGTGCCGCCTTAAGCCATCTCTGGCGCTGAGGGAGGGTTCCTGGAACAGCCACTGTTCAGTGTCTGTCTTGGAGAGTAATCGCACCATCCGGCGATCTGCGTGCGCGGGTTTGTTTCGCCCGATAAATCCCGGAGGAGCCAAATCTTGGCAAGGGACGAAAAGCAAGCAGGCGGCTCGGGTCCTCCTGGATATTGTTCCCAAAGGAAGAAGGGACGGTGGCTCTGTCATTGCTACCTCCGCTTTTGCAAATTCCCCTCAAAGGGCATTTGTTGCTTTAATTTTCTCTCTGTGAGAGTCCCTTTTACCTCTAAAGGTGCCTTTGCTAGATTCTTGAATAATGCAGCTTGTGTAACATCGCCACCGTTCCCTGGAAGAATTGCATCGTAGTTATTAGTGTGCCATTAAAGTCTGGGCACGTACATTTGTGAAAACCGCTGCCGCTAAGGCTATTTTTTACAAATGCAAATGCAGTTGCTACCTGCAGTGGCAGTTCAAAATTGAAAATGTTTCCTGGTTGCAAATTACATTCCCTCCCCCTAACTGCATCAAACTTTAAGATACGGTATGCTTCTGTAAAAACTGAACGTTTAAGAAGAATAATCCCTGATGAGTTGGATCAGCAATCTGTGTAATGCAGCTCCCTGTCTATTTTGGCCAACTGGATCCTTTTCCACAATGTTATATAATTTAAAAGAACATCTATTGGTTACATGATTTACACATCTCAGGACCGACTAATGTGGCTAGTTTAGGTTCTGTTTCCATTGTTGTGTGAATGCAGCCACTTAAATTTATTATGTCTTCTGAAAATGCTCTAAAACAGCAATTGTATCATGTTTGTCTGGAAGAAACCCAAGGTTTTGTATGTTGTGTTGAACAGTAATTTCTTTTACTTATTGTTTATTTACTAGGCCCTATTGCCCAGGCCATTGAAACATAAGCCAGATAAATATTTAGCCTAGTCTGACAAGTAAATTCAACCATTGGCGGGTGATTTTGCAGTTGATGTGGCATGTGATATTACAGCAGTGAAACAGTTTAGTGGGCTGTCATATCACAAGTCTTTCAGAAAAGTGTGCTAATCCTTTAAGTATTGTATAAAAAGAAACAATTACTAGATCCCATACTCTGGTCTATAAAAACTCCTTGTCACTTTTAGGTTTGAAAGTTGGTGGTTCCATGTTCTGTATAGTGAAATCTGACACAAACCATTGATTAAATTAATACCAAAGAATAAACCACTATCCAAACAATGATTGGATCTGTGCAAAACATTCTTATTTTGGAACAGTTTGATATG
The DNA here is from genome assembly GCF_001527695.2 of Protobothrops mucrosquamatus. Classification (NCBI taxonomy): domain Eukaryota; kingdom Metazoa; phylum Chordata; class Lepidosauria; order Squamata; family Viperidae; genus Protobothrops; species Protobothrops mucrosquamatus. The sequence goes on along the minus strand of NW_015387938.1, from coordinate 159,528 downwards.
AGGCCTGTCTCAACTTGAAAAAACATGTGTTACCTCAACATCGACAATTTAAGAACTGAAAGTGCTGCTTCACTTTATTGGAAATCTTGTCTCTTTACTAAGTGCATCTTTGAGGCTTAGAATAGCTAGTAATAATATTGGACACAAGATGCCCTCAAGCTATTTCAAAATCTATCTTATGATGTTCTTAAAATTATCTTCTTTTAAAAAAGAAGTTTTTGAGACAGTTTTTCTATCTAATTCTTAGGATACAGGGCTCATTTTGATTTTCTCCCTCTGAGTTTATTTTGTTCTTTGAGCTAGCAGAGACTACTGCTTCCACCATCTTTTAAAAAATATCAGTGGTAATTTCCTTTTGATCAAATTGACGGCCAGTTGGTAGAAAAATGACAGAACCTTTCTACATGGCACTAATATATAACACATATGTATTCCAAATCTCTATCTGGTAGAATAGAAAGTAACTAAGGTTCCTTTTTTCTGGATCTTCATCTTTTGTTTAGGAGGATTATGACAAATTTTCTTGTCTGAACACTTGCATATACATCACATATAACTTATGTATGAATTTACAGCTCCTTTCCAACTATAGTTAACCCAAACACAGTTTCATTCTGGAAAAGCATTTAGTGTATTTAAAATACATACATAATATTTATACCAACATTATAATCAAGATACTTTTATTGGAGGTGATGAGAAAGAGCTTACATGACAAGAGAGGTAATTACTACAGATTATGGATGGAGGAGGAGGAGGAGGAGGAGGGAAGGAGTGGAATTAGGGATTATTACTACAGTCTCCTATATTATCTTGAAGCATGATGTTATTAAGATATTGGCTAATTTGCAGTTTCAAACTATATTACAGTAGTTAAAAGCCATCAAACTTTCACAAAGGTAAAAGAAAAAAGAACTGAGCTGTAAGGCCAGGTTCCTGAAAGTCCAGAGTGGCACCTTGGAACCAGGAAGAGAAAGAAGATCCTACCTAATCAAATGTAAAGAGGTGGCAATTTTGTCAAGTAATGGAGTGTGTGTGTTTGTGTGACCAGACAATTGTAAACATAACACATATGTTTGTGATCTGAATTGATTAAGTACAGTACTTGAGTTAATAAAGATCCCTACATTGTAAGAAAACTGGAAATAACATGGAAGTTAATGTGCCGAAATAGGTTTTATCACAGTCAATTTTTCATAATTTTTGTCCCTGGAAGGAATACAGATCTTCTGATTGCCATTTCTATTCCTTCCAGGAATGGATAATCAGACAGTGCTAGCTGTTCAGTCCTTGTTAGATGGCCAAGGAGGTGTTACAGATCCATCATCACAGACAGTCAACACATCTTCATCCATCCAGTCCATGGGTGAGTCTTGCATTGGGACTTCTTTGTTGCTTCTTGTGATGTGCAGTAACACAGTAATTGGTTCCAGTGTGTCTGTGAGTGTATGCATGCACTACTACTTTATTCTTTATCCCTTGTATTCAAAGAGTTATATGATCCTGAAACAATATTAATGAAACCATTTTATATTCACTAGCTGTGCAAAAAATTGTAGTAGGGAAGTTAATTTGCTATGTATTATCACCTTGCTGCCATTAACATAAATTCATTTAGCATAAGATATCACTTTATTTGGTTTTGTTCTCACTATACCTTTATTTTTTAAATAGACATATATGATTGCTGATTCAGGATACTGTTTTCCCAGGACAGTTAGCAATTGTTTTAAAAACAAACACACAAAGACATTATATAAAAACATAATTAAAAATACTATTAAATAACGTCTGTGTAGCATATCCAATTCAAATTTATTTCTGCAATTTATATGCTGCTCAATTCCAAAAAGGTTCTGAGTAGTTCATAGTATTATAATATGCTATCATGAAGACCTGTGACAATTAAAAAGGTTATTGCATAGTGTTGACAATAAAATAGGCTCTAGAGCATTTCAGAGTTGGAGGATTAGCACTGAGAAGGCCCACATCTGAGAAATTACCTGCCACACTCAGGCATCATGTATAGCTAAAATCATACCAGTTGGAGTTCTGTTCAAATACCATGCAGGACCTTAGAGGTTAATATTTATCTCTTCAACTGCAATCAGAAAAAAATTGAGGCCAAGTAAAGATGGCATAAAACTGGTATAATATGGTTATAACATCCAATTCCATTCAGTACTCTTACTGCCAAATTTGATGATAACTGAAGTTTCTGGATGGTTTTCAGAGACAATCCAATATATAATGGATTATGGCAATCTAGATGAGAGATTAACCAAGCATGGTTTATTGATATGAGACTATATTTTAGTAGGATCATAGCTATTGTACCAATTTTGGCCAATGAAAGGCATTATGTATACCTGAGCCTGTAGTGATAGAGATGAATCTAAATGGATGTCCAGTCTACAAATTTGACTGTTTTGGGGAGTGTAGCCTTTTCTGAAACAGTCTTTTCATGCTATGATACTTAAGTGAGACAGCACATGATTGCCAACTTTCCCTGCTGACTTCCCCAGATGCTGCAATGCCACTAAGACATGTTTGTTGCCAAGCGTCCAAATTGCAACCATGAGACTGTGGGGACAGTGCAGCGGTTGTAAGTGCAAGGAATGGATTGTAAGCCACTTTTTTCCCAGGCACCGTCATAACTTTGAATAGTTGCTAAATGAATAGTCACACATTGGGGACGTCAGATGGGATGTGCTGTGAGAAAGCTAAGGATTCTCCCAACTCCAGAGGGACAATTTTTAGTTAATAATTTCTTATCACTTTGTTCTGCTGAAACTTGGTGTCTTCTTCGGAGGAAGTCTTTGAGGTTAAATAAATTTTTTTTTTTCTTTCCCTGATTTCAGATGACGAAGATGTATTTCTCTGTGGGAAATGTAAGAAGCAATTCAACTCATTGCCAGCATTCATGACTCATAAGCGGGAACAGTGTCAAGGCCATGCCCCCTCACTGGCTACAGTCTCCTTAGCTACTAACAGTGTTTATACTCCGTCCATTACCTCAGTACAGCAGGCTCAGACCACCAATCGTCAGGTAGAGATGCTGAATGCTGGAGCTTTTTGTGGCTGGGTCACCAGTTATACCTAAGCATACCTGTGTACTAAATATGCAAGTGTTTCCTCTTATATTCCAAAGTCAATCTCAGCATGTGTAAAACCTGTTATTGGTTGTCATTGATTACCTTAAGAGCAATGGTCCCCAACCTTTCTGGCTTGGCAGACTGGCGGGGGGGGGGAAGAGGGGATGGTTCTGTGTGAGTGGCAGGCATGCATGTACATGCATGCTTGCCCGCCGCTTGTGCGGCCCTGTTCCGAACAGATTGCGTCCCGGTAGTGGGCCACGGCCCAGGAGTTGGGGACTGTAGTGATGTAAAACAGAGGTAGCGGACTCAGTATGGGGATTGGCAGTGGAGGTAGCCGAGTTCAAGCTGGTGTAACATCTAGAATGGGTGGGCTTAGAGTTTAAGTTTGGGAAGGCTGCAATAGCATATCTGAAATAAAAACCAGATTTCCTCCTGTTTAATGACTTAATTGCTAGCTGAACAATGTTTTACCCTTTTTGCCATGCTACATAATTAATACAGAAGAGGTTTATTCACAGAATTTTGACTTTTACTACATAATTTCTTACAGGGAGTAGTTACACTGAATGAGTTGTTTTACTTTGTTTCTATGTCATCCCCAAGAATTTTCTGAAAAATGTCTTGCCGAATATCCAATGTAAGATTTTATTTTATCCATTTTGCTCAGCAGATCTCTACATATATTACTGTTCCACCCTCTCCTTTGATCCAAACACTAGTCCAAGGGAATATCTTAGTGAGCGATGAGGTTTTGATGTCAGCCATGTCTGCTTTCACAACCCTGGACCAGCCAATGTCCACAGTGCAACCCACTGTGCAGGTAATTTTTTTTTCTGTGCCATTTAAGGCATACACAAGCTCTGACAAATGGAATATGCTATAAAAACAAAAATTAATAAGTATATTGTAAATGAATGTTTAATGTCTGATGACAACATACCGTATGCGTAATATTGTGTAGTAGGACTGGACAGCAATCTGAAGGGCAAAATATAATTTGAAGCACAGGGCAGGCACACACATAAAATAAAATGGACATATTTTAAACCATCCATGTATTCACCATTCATTCATTCATAGGATTGTGTTAATGTTGCTAAGAAATCTATATCTATACAGTCTCTCTCTCTCTCTCTCTCTCTCTCTCTCTCTCTCTCTCTCTCTCTCTCTCTCTCTCTCTATCATCTATCTATCTATCATCTATCTATCTGTCTGTCTGTCTGTCTGTCTGTCTGTCTGTCTGTCTGTCTGTCTGTCTGTCTGTCTGTCTGTCTGTCTGTCTATCTATCTATCTAGAGAGCAGGGGTTGACCTTGACTTGAGGCATTTTTTTATCTTTGTGGTTCAGTTTCTTTGATGTAATAATATTGTTATGTTGAAAATGTAAATGGATACAGTTGTTCCTTAGAAGAGATCCCTACATTATTAAATAAATGTAAACTATGATTTGCATATACATGAACTTTATCATGACAGTTTTATTTTGCTAGTACGCAGAAATACATGGGTATTGATATTGGTTATATTAGGAAGCTTAAAATCTTTTTGAAAATATTGTTCATATTCATGGACCAAAGAGAGGAAGAGAAGGAAGGAAGGAAGGAAGGAAGGAAGGAAGGAAGGAAGGAAGGAAGGAAGACTAATTTCTGATTTTTGTTTTTAGAGCAGCTTGAATATGCATCCTGGAGCAGGATACCTCTCTCAGCCTCCACCCCCCCCTCCACCCCCTCAACCACCCCCTCCACAACCTCGAACCCTTGGAGTGCCAGGCCCGGCCAGTGCAGGTAGCAGTGGAGTAGCAGAAGTCTACAATACATCTACTTCCATGTCTGGGAATGGGACGGTAGAAATACAGAATCTGGGGATGCAGCCGTATCCACCTTTGGAGGTAAAAATGGCTGCCTGTCTTAGTGATTATGTTCTCCCTTGTGGCAATTACATGGTCTCATGGGCCTTGGTAAAATGATACTGACTCTGATTTTACTCAGCCTCAAAATACCATTTTTGTTGGTTTTCAGAAAGTGGCATAGCTAAATGCACAAGGTTATATTATAATAGATGATTTTTTATTTATTTTATTTATTTATTCGATTTATATCCCGCCCTTCTCCTTACCGGACTCAGGGCGGCTGACAGCCTTATAGATGATAATAGCCTTAATAGATGATAATTTTAATAGATGATAATTTTCTTCCTAAGGAAAATGGTTGTGAAATAGTTCCCAGTCTCTGAAAGAAGGAAATTTATTTATGTTCTATACAGATTGTCTAAACTGAGAGATAAGTATTACTTAAATATAGTCTGCTGGGCTGCACATGACCAGAAGGAGGAATATTATATATTGACCTACAGGTGTCATAGGAATTTGTCCATGGACGTTTGAATGATTGTTGAATAGAGAAGTAAGATAATAATACTTAACACAAATAAATGTAACAATGTGTCCTGGAATGCCAAAGCTAAGTCAGGTATTAAAGAATCTGACTTTCAAGAGGTAGAGCTTACAGATTTACTGTACAGACTCAGTATTGAGGCTGGATAAGAAATTTCAGAAGGCTCTTATTCAGAAATTGTATTTAAATGGTCATAACTATTAGATTGTAGATTACAATTAGATTATAGATTAGAAAATCTAGATTGTGCATAATTAGAAAAAAATAATATAGAAGAAATGAAAATGATGTTTTAACCACAGAGAAAGTTCTCCACATTTGGCAAGATTGGTATAGGATATCTGAAACCTAACTGCAGTTAAATTTAATAAGCAACTGGTACTGACTTATGTTAACTACTGTAACTATATTTAAGGTTTGTCAATGTTTATCCAAAACAGCAAATTATAGTTAGTTAAAAACAGGATTAGCACCAGTTTCTCCACATGGCCATACTAGAAGACGATGCAAATGTATAAGCAGTGCAGGAGTTTGTTGTTTTCACCTGTAAGCAACAGAACTTTGCTTTGCTTCCTACTTCCAAACTTTGAGCTGACAATGGAAGTCAAGACAGCCTATTTCTCTTCTGTGTGATGGTTGGAAAGTCATGGTTGTCAGAATGCTGAATCAGAAATGATGGAGCTTTGAATTACAGGCAGTCCTCGACCTACAACCACAATTAAGCCCAAAATTTCTGTTGTTAAGTGAGACACTTGTTAAGTGAGTTTTGGCCCATTGTATGACCTTTCTTGTCACAGTTGTTAAGTGAATCACTTCAGTTGTTAAGTTAGTCACACAGACGGTTGTTAAGTGAATCTGGCTTCCCCATTGACTGCTTTGTCAGAAAGTTGCAAAAGGTGATCACATGACCTTGGGACACAGCAACAGTGATAAGTATGAAACAGTTGCCAAGCATCTGAATTTTGATCACATGATCATGGGGATGCTGGAAAGGTGGTAAATGTGAAAAATGGTCATAAGTCACTTTTTTCAGTGCCGTTGTAACTTTGAATGGTCTGTTTAAATGAACTGTTGTAAGTTGAGGACTACCTGTATTTATATTTTTCTGTCAGATACGTTATCACTGATTTCTGTTTCAGGTGCCCAGCCAATGTGTGGAAAACCCAGTGTATCCTTCCCCTCCAGTATATAATCCAAGCAAACAAAGCTTTAAGTCTAAAAGTGCCAATGCTGCTGCTTCCTTGAATAATACATGCGGAGGAAATCTGACCAATTTTGATTCTGCTTCCAAGAACCGTCGTTCCAAACCAGACAATAACTTGCTTGAAGGTAAATCTTCTTGGTACTCATTCTTGCTGTAGTCTTAATTACATTTAAGTAAGACAGAATGTGGAGTCCATGACACTGGAAGACTTGGGTGACGTATTGTCAAGGGAAATCTATGATCCTCCATATAGTCCTGGACTGTGATTCTTGTACCCCAAAGCTAACATGGCAAATAATAATTGAGGATGATAAACATTTAATCCATAAACTTCTGGAAGGGCATATAACCCAAACACTGGTTATTAGAATCCCGAGAACACATTATTTTATAACTATATAAAATTGTTAATGTATTATTTCCTATTCAATGCTGAAACATGTGAAATAAAAGATTCACATCATTAGCCTCTAATCGATATACAAACTGTCTTTATTTGGAAGATGTAATAAAATATGAAAAATATTTTGGATGGTATAGGAATGTGAAACTTTGGTTCATTTCATATTTCATAAAGTTCACAAACATGTAGCTGTTGTGTTCTCATTATAAAGAAGGAACTAACAGATATGCTTGAATGGGCTCATTTTGTTATTCAGGTTATTTTTAGGACAGGGTTTTTCTTTTTCTTTTTGATTAACAAATTAACAAATCAAGTTGAATAGATGTCGCTATAAATTTATAAAATAGAAATCTGTGTTCCTGTAGGAAATCACATTTAAACCTCAAGAAATTTATGTTTTTCAGTGTCATTTTGTATTGCACATTATTGGAATATTGGTTCAGTATTAACTTTTCAGTGCGTTCATTGTAATCCACTAATATGGATGACTACAACATTGTAACCCATGAAAGCTGAGCTATTGTTCTGATGTTGTAGGAAATGTTGCAGTGCCATTCCTTCCCATGACATCAGAAAATATGAAAAATCCAGTATAGGTAGGAGAAGCCAATGTTGCAGCTCTTTTCCTTGCCAAGATGAATGCAGTCTGAATTAATGTGGTGTAAACGCAAGATGTAAAGCAGGAAGTCCCATGATAACAGAGAATGCAAATAATGGTTTTACATTCCTCCCACATAAGGTTACTTTGTTCGATTTCTCCACTATTTTCATTCTGTTCTTCCCATAAGGCAAATGTACTCAAAATCCCTGCTGCACTTCCCTTCCTCAAACTTAATTCTAATTTGATGGGTAGAATGGACAAACAAACAAGAATCCATAACAGGATGGTCTTTTTTGACATAAATTCATGCTTGTTTTTTGCTGTTTGCATTTCAGGAAAGCCCAAGTCACCAAAACTGAAATGTACATACTGTGATAAAGCCTTCACCAAGAATTTTGATCTGCAGCAACATATCAGGAGGTAGTGTTGAGCTTCCAAAATCGGACAGAAGCAGTGTCTGTTTGGACAGGCCAAGGACTTGATTGGATATTCTGAGCAACAATTGGAGCCATTCTTACTTGCTGGCAAGAGCTATGGAAAATAAAGCCATCTCTCTGCTTGGTCAGTGTGATCCCCCAAATGTTGAACACTGGTCTCTGTATGGTGTATGTGTGAAACTTAAATCTTGGTCCTGATTGCTGAACCACCAGGTCTTCCAGAGTCTCAAGTGATAACAACATTTTGCACATAATTTTAAGGCAGGATTTGTTTTATTATTATTGGATAAACCATTATGGCCTGCTTGACCCATAACTCTGAACTACAGTAGGAGAGAGACAGAGGTATACCATTTTAGGCTGCAGATGAGAGTTAGTATGATGTCATGTTTCCCCAGGCAGATTCTTGTCACATGGAAAAATACATCTCAAAACGATGTCTTTTATCTATCCTCCCTGAAGGGATAAGGTTCTTATGTGTAAGTTGCTTGTGTAAGAAAAGTTGCTTGTGAAAGAGCCTTCCAATCATGCAAATTCCTATCTATATGCAGTTTGGAATGCAACTTAATTGTAGTTATAAGCCAGCTGGAAAATTGTTCGGTATTAAAAGTTCAGTATTAAAGGATACAGGGAGTTAAAGTAAATGAAATACATAAATGATGGATTAACTTGCTCACTTAGAAGATTGTGTCTCCTCCCTGAATGCTGAGAGAGGAAACATCCTAAAACAGACTGAAGCCACCACAGTGAAGATTGTAGTCGAGTGCACTAGTAATATGTTTTCTCTCTGTTGAGATATTGTGATTCCTCTTCTCTGATGTAGTGTCTATTTTTCCTTCAGTCATACCGGGGAGAAGCCATTCCAGTGCATTGTGTGTGGTCGAGCTTTTGCGCAAAAATCCAATGTGAAGAAGCACATGCAGACACATAAGGTGTGGCCACCAGGAATTGGGTGTACCATCTCTCGGAGCTCTGTCACTGTGCAAGTCATGCAACTCAACCCCAACCAGCAGGAGGATGAGGAAAATGCAGGTGCATTATTAACTGCTTGAATGGCCAATCATATGGACCTGCTTCACCAAACCTCTGAATAATAGTGCTTCTATTATTCTATTATTCTGTTTTATAGATTTAGAGTTAGAAAAATAACTATGGTTACTGTTAGTTTAAGTATGTACTAGCATGTGAATCTATAAATCAGATATACAGTTGATGATCTTGCTCAGTCATAGCCCTTCATTTAATATTGTTTCATACTCTTGTAATTCTTAATCCTTTTGCAAATTTTTTCTTAACTTCTGGAATCTGTAATACTGATTTTCCCTTCTATAGTCTAAGCTTAAAATTAGATATATATTAAAAATCTGTCATCCTCAAGAAGAGAATATCCAAATGACCCTTTAGATATAATTGCTTTGCATTAGACAGGCCTTCTCCAACTGAAGATGATGTTGGTTAGTAATTATGAGAATTGGAATCTGGAGAGCAACAAATTGGAAAGCCCACATTAGATATATTCCTGAAACAGAAGCTGTGCATCTAGTGCTTGGATGTGGTATCACTCACTTCCTGAACATCTCTGTTACTGGCTCTGGATGATCATAAGAAATTACAATGATCCATGCACATCAATCCTTTTGCATATTGTGTAAATGTAACTGCTTGGACTAAGATTGTTTCCTGAGTTGTACATACCAACTGGTTGATAGGCAATGAAAAGAAGAATAGCCAACACCCCAGAAGACAAGTTCAGAATCCAAAAAGGTCTTGATAGACTTGAACAATGGGCCCTATCCAGCAAAATGATATTTAATGTGGAGAAAAGCAAGGTTTTATGCCTGGGCAGGAAAAACCAAAGGTACAAGTACCGATTAGTAAAACCTGGCTCAAAAACAATAACTGTTAGAGGGACTTTGGAGTCCTGGTGGACGATAACTTAAATGTGAGCCAGCAGTGTGTGGCAGCAGCCAAAAAAGCGAATACAATCCTTGGTTGTATAAACAGGCATAGAATCAAAATCACGTGAAGTATTAGTACCGCTTTATAAAGCCTTAGTAAGCCCACATCTGGAATACTGCATCCAGTTTTGGTCACCACATTACAAAACAGATGTTGAGACTTTGGAAAAAGTGCAAAGAAGAGCAACTAAGACGATTAAAGGCCTGGAGACTAAAACATATGAAGAACGGTTGCAGGATTTGGGAATGGCCAGTCTAGAGAAAAGGAGGATTAGAGGTGACGTGATAGCAGTATTCCAGTATCTGAGAGGCTGCCACAAGGTGGAGGGGATCCATTTATTTTCCAAAGCATCAGAAGTCAAGACAAGAAACAATGGATGGAAACTAATCAAGGAGAAAAGCAACCTGGAATTAAGGAGAAACTTCCTAACAGTGAGGACAATGAACCAGTGGAAGAGCTTGCCTTCAGACGTTGTGGATGTTTCATCACTCAAGGTTTTTAAGAAGAGACTGGACAGCCACTTGTCTGAAATGATATAGGAACTCCTGCTTGAGCAGGAGGCTGGACTAGAAGACCTCCAAGGTCTTCTCCAGCTCTATTCTGATTGAGATTGGTAAGGGCCAAACTGTTTTAAGTTATGATTGGGCTCACCAAGGCAAAAGCTGACAAAACAAGCCTGACAGTGCCAAATGAACTTATGTGTTAGAGAATATTTGTTCTACTTTAATCTCCTGTGCCCACATAACAAGTGTACTACTTTACCAAGGGCTAAGTTGTTCATTGCTTGAGAATATGAGAGGAGTACTTTAAAAACATATCATCTGGTCCACAATTTATTCCCACAGCGATGAAATAGGTATCAGTGGGCCACCTGAAAAGAGTTCACAAGTACAGTAAAGTCCTTATCTAGTGTTCTTTAGCAGCTGGCATTGTCAAGCATATCCCTCCAATGCTGGAGATAATATGTAACATTGGTGACAGGAGTTCTCACTGTAAAGTGAAATTGAGCATAGGTTTTATCGTCAGTTATAATGAATGAAATACAAAGACACACAAAGAAGGAAATCTAATTTCCACAGTTTTTCATCTTGGAAAAATGATTTATATTAATTCTATTTTGCTGATCTTGTTTGTAATCTTTTTGAAATGCTTATTTCTCTTAAAATGCTTGAAACTGAAACTAGTATTTCTGTGTTCTGTATCTTTTCCTTCAGGCTTAAACCATGCTCCAAGAAGCAGTCCTCCACAGCCTCAAGCCCTGCCTCCTGGAGAAGAACATGACGCTGCAAAGTTGGAAGCCAAGCAAGTGGTCTTGATAGACAGTTCTTATCAGTGCCAGTTCTGTCCTAACAAATTTAATACATATTTCCAGCTGAAATCACACATGACTCAGCATAAACATGAACAGGTAGATAGTTTATCATGAGATAGCTTCATTCTGTCACACCTAGCTTTTTATCACTTTTCCATGAGCTGGAGACCAATGCATGCATACTTCCAAATTTGCACAATCTATATAGGTTACAAAACTCACATGTAGAATGTTGGCTATTTTGCCAGCTATTTTTTCTTTAACCTATACAGTTTAAAATATAAAATGCTCTATGAGAAGGTAATGTTCTGTTTAATTTAATTGGCTTCTCACTGATTGACAAAGGCTCTTTGATGCTAGGTATGGAAATTGTGATTTGTATATATGCAAACTGTATTCTTGACACATTGATCCAGCCTAGGAATTTCCTCCTATGCATATTTTAACTTAGCTTTAGAAATATGTATTGAATAGATAACACAATATATTCTAGATAACAACACAAGCAATTCCATGGAACCTAATTCACAGATCTCTGATAGTTGAAATACATTTTTCAGTTATACTACCTTCATATTTTTCACCGTGTAAGAACCATACAATTCCATTTTTGTGTGCATGAATTATTATTCTGAGTACATTCAGTAAGTCATTGACCTATGTTTTGCTTGCAGGACATTCTAGTTTTCATTCTTGGAATTTCTAAGGAGATAGAGAACAAAAATTCTGCTCAAAATTCTAGAGAGCCATTGTTTGTGTAGAAACTATTCTAAGCTAGACGGTATCAGCCCATATCTTTGGTTCCTTATTGTAAGGAGGCAATCTAGAGGCAAATCTGGAGGCAAATCTCATGCAGTGACATAATGTGTAACCTCCGCAGGGAAATAGCTTTGTATTTTTCTCCATAAGGAAGAATTGAATGGTTCACTGCTAACTTCTGGGAGAGGCTGGCTGGAAGAAGAGAAGAATAATTCATTGTCTAGAGACATAGTACATAGATTTCACTGTGAGTGGGTACATCAATCTCACAAGAACCTTTAATTACATTTATATATTTAATGCTGAGAGTACAATACAGCTTGTTTGCTTTTGGTGGCACAGGATAATGCCGATTTAAATTCTCTTTTCTTACCATTAATGTGCAGGTGTACAAATGCGTTGTGAAAAGTTGTGCCCAGACATTTCAAAAGCTGGACTCTTTCTTAGAGCATATCAAGAACCACCAGGAAGAGCTGAGCTATCGTTGCCACCTCTGCAGCAAGGACTATCCTTCTCTGTATGAATTGGGTGTCCATCAATATTCCCACAGCTTGCTCCCTCAACACAGCCCCAAGAAGGACATGGCAGTTTACAAGTATGGCAGCACTGCAAATAGTAATATTTTTAATCTGTTTGGGAGAACAGTCAGTATCGGGCAATCATTTAAACTGCAGTTGGGAGAGCAGTCAGTGTTGTGGATTTGCTGTTGAATGATTTGGTACTTTCCTTTCTTTAAAAAAGTAACAAAATCAAACCCCCACTGTGAGAGTATAACCTGCTAGAGTTAAGAAAATATAATTCATTGATATTTATGTAGAGATTATTTTTTTCTATTTATGGCATACCAGAGGTATAAGATAAATAGGTTCCTCCTCAGAATCCATTCCATAAGCTTTCACTCTTTTGCAGGTAAATCTGATAATTTTGAACCCAGACTTCAGGCAATTATTTAGTTAATTTTTCAGCAAATTTTAATTTGCTTCAAGGATAGGGATTTTAAAGGGATTTTATAATTTTTCTAATACAGGTTATTTAATATATATTTTAATTTGGCTTTTAGATATTTATTGTATAGCTCTGTTTTTACTTACCTGTAAGCCGCCCTGAGTCCCTCGGGAGAAGGGCGGGGTATAAATTAAAGTAATAATAATAATAATAATAATAATAATAATAATAATAATAATAAGGATCTCTTAAGTGTTTTCCTCTTTGACAATGCTTTTTGCAAATGCATATGGGTAAGGAAACTATAGCTAGCCTGCAGACTTCAGCCATACTAATGCTTTCTTTCTTTCTTTCTTTCTTTCTTTCTTTCTTTCTTTCTTTCTTTCTTTCTTTCTTTCTTTCTTTCTCTCTCTCTCTCTCTCTCTCTCTCTCTCTCTCTCTCTCTCTCTCTCTCTCTCTCTCTCTCTTTCTTTCTTTCTTTCTTTCTTTCTTTCTTCAGGTGTGTCAAATGTGTAAATAAATATTCCACGCCAGAAGCCCTGGAGCATCACTTACAGACAGCAACACACAACTTCCCCTGTCCTCATTGTCAGAAGGTAGACAAGTAAATTGAGTTTCTGGAAAAATAAGTGATTCTATGATTTAAGCACCTAGAATAGCAAAATTTTGTCCCTTTATACTTTCATGTTTATTTCATAGTTTGTTTCTCAGGCTTTAGAATGAGAAAAGGGAGTCTTGCCCAAGATTGCTTATGTTTTCACACTTTTGTATAGTGGATACACACTTACATCCCGTTGAGTTGTACCATCTGTACTGAATAGGATGCTACTGGAGTGCCAGCACCTGAGTTGTCAAAATTATCTTCTCCTTTGCACAACATACTGTTCTGTGACTCATTACCTGACGCAGAGGTGTGTTTTTTTTAAAGTTCACTTGATTTAGGTTAGTAAAGTCTTTGCCTCATCTACTTTAGACTTTTACTGTATAGATTTGTTATACATACCCATTTCCTTAGGGAAAGAGTAGCTAATCTGTAGACCCTGGACCAAAAAGAGCCCTTGAAGCCCTCAGAGCATCCATCTAACCATTACTGATGAAAAGCAATGAAGGTATCCTGCTATCAATTAGTGTCTATTTCTTGAATCGAGAAATAGATGAAAACTGTAAAATAAGCCCCTAAAATGAAGCTTTCCATGTTAAAAAGTGAAGATAATCCTGAAATTTTCTAAAATTCAGCCTTGCCCTTATTTGAGATGTGACCTCCCCATTCACTTTTTAGTGTCAGTTTCTCAAAAAAATATTAAGAGTAAACTGACTGGTAATAATGGTAAAGGTTTGACTCTTGGGTGCATTCATCTCAAAACCAAAAATAACATTGACCACCAAGAGAAAGTTAAAATATTTAAAAGCATTTAAAACATTTAAAATACAAGGCAACCAAGCTTTCGTCGGGCACTCCCGACATCATCAGGGTTGAAAAAGGCGGTTAAGGGTGGAACCTTTATGCGGCCCTCAAGTGCCTGCATCCGGCTACGTGAACGTGTGATCGGACCCAGCTGCCTGTGCTCCTGCGCTCTGGATACATTCCTTTTACTTGTGCGTAAGCCCTTCACTTGAGGGCTGCATATAGGTTCCACCCTTAACTGCCTTTTTTCAACCCTGATGATGTCGGGAGTGCCCGATGAAAGCTTGGTTGCCTTGTATTTTAAATGTTTTAAATGCTTTTAATGTTTTAAATGCTTTTAAATATTTTAACTTTCTCTTGGTGGTCAATGTTATTTTTGGTTTTGAGATAAGAGTAAACTGTAGCCACAAAATAGTGCCCCCTCCTGGTCTGACTGGTATTACTACCCTTCTAAATGACCTTAACCAGTGTTTTAATGACATTGCCTTTTTTTAATAGGTGTTTCCCTGTGAAAGGTACTTGCGAAGGCATCTCCCTACACACGGAGGAGGAGGTAAATTTAAGTGCCAGATCTGCAAAAAGTTCTTCCGCCGAGAACACTACCTCAAATTACACGCACACATTCATTCAGGTAAGAAATGGCAGAAATCGGTTTCCAATCTGTTGAACCTCTTCATGTTTTAAGGTTCTCCTGTCATCATCTTCAGTGGTCGTTGATACCTTACGTTTGTTGAGTTTTGCCTCCCTATTTGAAAAATTGTGTTCTCTTAACAATATTCTTAATTTCTGTCTGATGGATCACTATTTTGATTGGAACCATTTGAATATATGTTAAACATACAAGCATCTATTAGAAGCAATACATCAGAGACAGGAAAGGTCTTGGGGAACTAATCCCAATTCTATTTAATCATGTTTCTGTTACCCAGGAATAGAAAATGACTTATTAGAATGCTTTTTAACCAAACCCATTTATTGCTGAATTCATACCTCTTTCCTGTGCAGGTGAAAAGCCTTTTAAGTGTTCAGTGTGTGACTCAGCCTTCAACAGGAAAGATAAACTCAAACGGCATATGCTGATCCATGAGCCTTTCAAGAAATATAAATGTCCATTCTCGTAAGTATCAGAGGGCCCACAGTAACACTAGCTTCCTATTGGATTGCTTAGGTTTTGGAAAATAAAATGACGCAAATAATTAGCAGCTTTTTGAACAAATGCATATAAAGGAGATGGAATTGCCTTATTTTTATTGATTGAGGTTGGCCAAATCAGAAGTTCCCAAACTTTCTCAGTTCATAGCACCTCCCAGTGGTTCCCAGCTTGTGGGTTGTGACATTCTCACTAACAGCTCCATTTATTAAATAGTATCCCGTAATACATCTGTGCATAGTTTGGGTACAGCAGGGTTAAGTGTTTTGTACCAAGGTTACTTGTTTAAAACAAAGCCCTGGTCACACACATTGAGTTATTACACTACACTGAAAACCAGTTTTGAAATGAAAGGAAGACTAAGTTGAAAAAAATTGTGGTTTACGCAGGTGGTCCATGCTGTTGTAAGGTGCTCCCAGGTGGCCCTATCGCACATCATCTCACACTTAACCATAGACCTATGGTTTGTCTGTAGTCTCATGTAGACCTATCATCCCAAAGCTCTCATTATATTGAAAGCATTGTTTCTGTTAAATTCTGCTTTGTCTGGCTTCTCTACCTCTTCCCATTCCTGGCTTTATTGGGTGACTTTGACTTTCTTAAATTGTGCAATAAAGTAGCAACCTTGCTTGGAGGTAGATTGTTCACTTTAATAGTCTTTTATTCTTTCTACCTCTTTAATTAAGGACCAATATGCAGTTATTTTTTGTTGTTTTTTCATAGGGTAATTTTCAAAAATATTGTGAAAGAGAAATGGAACAAAATTCTTTCCATCACCGCGTAGGGTCTTCATTCTTGCAGCAGAAGAGAATATAAGTAACTCAGGGTAGAACTGTAGGGTTCTTTGTGCTCTTTTGGTGCAGACTAGGTAACATTATCATTGTGAGGGAAAATAGCAAGCTACTACATAAAGTCCTTGTTCAACAACCATTCGCAGTTATGACAGTGATGAAAAAATAATTTTACAACCAATCCTCACATTTACAACCTTTGGAGGTCTGTAAAGCAAAGTAAAGCTGAAGTAAGATCATAAGCAGAGTCATGATTTTACTTAGCAATCACTTCACTTAATGACTGAGTTGCCAGTCCCAATTGTGGTTGCTAAACAAGGACTATCCGTATATATAAAACAACTGTCTTTTGTATTGATGATGTTACATAGCATGAAAATAAAATGTGTGCAAGGAAATAACCAAGCTCAGAAAGCACCAAGAACTCAACACTTCTTTCTTGCTATAGCAAAAGGTTTGATAATTTAAACTTGCTTCTGCTAAAATGACTATCTTTGTTTTAGTGAAAAAGAATTATCTGTTCAAAGAAGGATGATTGTACAGATATTTTAATAAATGAATAATCTTAGAAGTTCCTCTCTGCATAGCTTATTTTTATTTTGTTATTCAGAAATCACACAGGCTGCAGTAAAGAGTTCAATAGACCGGACAAACTGAAAGCTCATATTTTGTCCCATTCAGGTATGTAGAATTATTGCTTTGATTTGGATCAGTACTGAAAATAATTATAATTAATATATTGAATATTAATAAAGCATTTTATATTTTGTTTCTCAACTTCAGTGAAGATTAGAAGCAGTGCAATTCAGTCCTAACAATTTATGTTTTCCCTTTTTGAGCTTTGAATCAAATAAATCCAATTCTAGCTACCATTGGGATTGAATTAACGATTCCACATTGAATTGTTATGCTGTAATTTATTCACAAGAGCCAAAGATAGCGAAACCTTCAATAAATCATATCTATTCAAAGTAGCTGAGTTTGCATAGCTTCCTATATAAAATATGGTTTATATCACCAGTGTAATTATATAGAATTGTATGTAGAATTGATGCAGAGTCACTAAGAAAGTGTGCCATAAAGTTTAGGTTCAAATCTGGCTTCACTCACAAAATTATTAATTGGGTTTAGATGAGGCCTTCAGAAACTTTTTATATCAAAGCTGTTTGCTGCATTCTTTCGTTTTTAGGTATGAAGATCCACAAGTGCCAGTACTGTAACAAAGCCTTCAGCCGACGAGCTCATATGATGGAACATCAGCGTTCTCACACTGGCAACTATAAGTACCGTTGCCCTACATGTAGCAAAGGTTTTACCCGCCAGAAGTACATGAAGGACCACAAATGTAGGCTGAACTCATCAAAGGATAAAGAATTGCCAGTCAGAAAATCCCAGAAGAAGTGGGGGGCACGTGGGCGGAAAGTGGGGCTTCCTCTTTCAGCTCAGTTGGCTTTCACAGAACTCAAAGACACTACAGGTGGAGAGAGCCTTCAAAAAAGTGGTCCTAATAAAGAACAATTTTCTGAACCTGACACTGTTCTATCCATTGTGGTTGGCAGGTCAGCAGCAAATTCAGACACTGACAACCCTGGCCAGCATTCTGGCATCTCACCCAACCTTTCTCTGACAGAATTGCAGCCTGGCTCTGAGAGTCCATGTGCCATGCTGGCAGTCCCTGTTTACATCCACACTACTGACTAAATTGATGAATGCTATGCTGCGTCCATTTAGTAGGAGGGAAAGTTCCTGTGTTTACTCATACAAAAGAACTGCTGCAGAGAGTGAGAAATGAATGGTGGTGTATGTGTATAAATGTTTGGCTTCACTGATGCAGAGGACAACATTCTTTTAAAGAAACGTGTTACAAAGTGAAAACATTCCTCTCCTTATCTGGATGAATTAATTGGAAGAAGCTGTTAAAAACAGATGGGGATAGTTACCTTCTTTTCATTTAAAGATACTCAGTGCTTAAATATTCATTCAAGTTCTTGAACTCCGAATCTAAATCACCGCAATATTTTCCACATTTCTTGATTTAATTTTATTGTTTCATTATGGAGCACTTAAAGCGAATGGTGGTGACACCAAAATGACAAAACGTGCAAGAAAATGTTAATGTGCAAATATTACGTACTTGCATCCTGATCTCTGACACAAATATGCAAGCCGTGAAATTTCCATGATAATGCCATTGCCCATATGTTACTTGTTCCCCTATGCACTCCTAGGACCCCATTTATGGTTCTATCCTAAAATCTACGTTGCACTTTCAAGATGAAAGTTTATTCTTTGAAAACTTCACAGACTTATTCATAAAAGTATTTTTTACCGTTTCCCTTTCTCAGGGTATATTGGAATGGGGAAGTTGTATACAAACACAGTAGACAAAGGTGGAGCACCCCTCCCAAACTTTCCCAGATTTGCCGATACTGAGCAGCAGCTTTGGAAGGAAATAACATCTAAATATATAATTTTGAAATGGGAATATCTCAGGCATCTGGATTTCAAAGAAAACTGGATCTTTCAAGAATTGAGGGTTGCTAAATATGCACCTGCTAAGAAAGAACTAGAAAAGGGAGAAAAGACCAGCATGGACTGTAATAGTGTTCATACCATTTTCCATCTATAATTGTTTGTTTATTCATTACATTTAAGAAGGGAGCTTTTTAAGGCAATATTTATCAACCTCGTGCTGACTGGGGAATTCTGGGAGTTGAAATCCACACATCTTAACAGTTGCTGAGGTTGAGAAACAGTGTTCTAAGGTACTTCACCAGAAGCCTCAGTGACCATGCACTTGTGGAGCCAATGTAGCTTGAGCTTGTACCTCACAACCACTTATTTGATAGTGGGAAACAATTGCATCTTATTAGACCTGAGCAAGTAGTTGCTTCAGATTTATTAAAGACCAGATTGAGATAATAAGAGATATGGATGATTCTAATTTAATGAGACAATTATATTAGTTCCAATGGATTACTTCTAGTGCTGATGTTACATTTTGTGTTATTTTTCCCCAAGATGTCCTGCAGTCACGCTATCCAAATCCAATTGTTCTTGAGTGTATGCTGTCCATAAGTTTCTGGAAAACATGCATTCTGTAACACTACAGATCGTTAAATCTTTGAGTCAGAATTTTTGGCCTTTTGTGTACTTTTTATCTGAAATTCTAAAGTTGCTGTTATATCCACAGGAAATGAGAGAACTTGATTTCACTTCAAGAGAGGTAACTCAAAACCATGGGCATGTATGAAGGATCTCTTATTTAAGCAGCTGCAGCTTTTTCAATTTGCATAACGGCATTAGTGTGGCTCCTAGCTGTTTCTATGTATGTGTACATATATTTCACGTGTGGTGACAGTTGGGAGCAGTTTCCAAATGTGCGTAAAACACACATTTACTTTAATTATTCAAAACTAGGTGCTTCATGCATACTTGGGTGCATTCATTTAACTAAAGTACTAAACTGGCTTGTCTAAGTAATGTGTCAAACTATAAGTAGTCCTTGCTTAGTGACTGCCTCAGTCAATGACTGCAGTTACAATGCTACTGAAAAGGTAACTTTGGGACCATTGCCCATATTTACAATCTTTGCAGTATCTCTCTCAATCATGTATTTGCCATTATAATCAGTTTGCATTGTCCTGTGTAAAATTGTAAGTACAATTGCAGTCACATGATTTTTCACTTAGTGATATCTTTACTTAATGACCAAATTGGGGGTCCCAACTAGCTAGGTATACAACACACTAATACAAAACAAAACAGTCTATGCTATGGTACACAATGTGATGTGCGGGTCCAGCTTACATCTATATACTTTGATGTAAGCCCCTCTAAGTTTAATAGAATATTGTAGTTCCATTTAAAATATACAGAATTGCAGCCTCTGAGTTTCATGCACATGCACACTTAATACCCAATCCTTGTTTCATATTGTCTCCAAGTCACATTTCAAGAGTGTACCATATCAGTCTATTGAAAGTGAATCCTTATTTTCAATTATTGCCTATTAGAATACCAAGAAGTTAAGGGGCTGGCATCTTCATTGGGCATCTCCATTGATCTGGTTTTCCTATGCCCATTGCTGCTTGCACAATGACTGTGAAGATAATACAGAGAAGTGATATATATGGTTTCAAAGTTTTAGCTGCAGTAATTTGCCTCAGGTTGCCTCTCCCAAAACCAAGGTTGTACTCCCAGCATAGGTGATAAGCCAGTGTCAACATCTTTCTTAACAAAATTCATTATGAAGTATGAAGTATTAGTACCATTTTATAAAACCTTAGTAAGACCACACCTGGAATATTGCATCCAGTTTTGGTCACCACATTACAAAAAAGATGCTGAGACTTTGGAAAAAGTGCAGAGAAGACCAACTAAGATGATTAAAGGCCTGGAGACAAAAACATATGAAGAGTGGTTGCAGGATTTGGGTATGGGTAATCTACAGAAAAAAAGGAGTAGGGGTGACATGATAGCAGTATTCTAGTATTTGAGGGGCTGCCACAGAGAAGAGGGGATCAACTTATTTTCGAAAGCATCAGAGGGCAGGATGAGAAACAATGGATGGAAACTAATCAAAGGGAGAAGCAACCTGGAATTAAGGAGAAATTTCCTAACAGTAAGAACAATT
The DNA here is from genome assembly GCF_001527695.2 of Protobothrops mucrosquamatus. Lineage (NCBI taxonomy): Eukaryota > Metazoa > Chordata > Lepidosauria > Squamata > Viperidae > Protobothrops > Protobothrops mucrosquamatus. Next base: position 138,436 of record NW_015387938.1, on the reverse strand, counting down.
AACCAGTGGAACAGCTTGCCTTCAGAAATTGTGGGTGCTTTATAATGAGGTTTTTAAGAAGAGACTGGACAGCCACTCATCTGAAATGGTATCCGGTCTCCTGCTTGATTAGGGGGCTGGACTAGAAGACCTCCAGAGTTTCTTCCAGCTCTATTCTAAATTGAAAAAAATTCAATCTTCTATAAAATCAGTTTTTTAAATTTATTACATTATAGTTTAAAACATTTTAAAATACAATTATATACTGCTCCATAATATTTTAACACAATGTGTATTTCAGTACTCGATCCTTTATATTATTCCCATTAATCAATTTGAGAAGAGAAGAACCAATCCCACTTGCATCAAGTTTTTCCTTTTCCTCACACTGAAAAGAATAGGCTTGTGAGCCAAGCTTGCTATGAGTAAGGTGAATCTGTTGTTTGACCTTGTGACAGGCAGGCCTCGGCCTTGTGGAAACAATTTAGGCTGGTGTCTTCTACGTATTTTAAACTTTAATATTAACCATCATACTACTTACAAGTGATTGTGACACTTGATTAAAGCATCTGGAAAATACATGGCACGTCTGCCTATTGGATTTGTAGGGAAGCAGCACTGTCAGATGAACATTAGGAAGTGAGCAGAGAATATTTAGGGTCATTGTTCTCTTTCACAACTACTTCTGTCTGCAAGTCTTGCAGCTATTGGGAATGAGTAATGTTGCAATAACTATTTTTCAGTGATAGTTTTGATACCAAATTCAAACTTACAGACAATTGAATGTTCAAATTTTGTTTTTGACTTAATGTCATATTAAAAACTAATTGTCTTTTTTAGACAGTGGAATAATTTTTTCTTTTTTTGCATACTGTCCCATTTACAGTATGTTTCATGTTAAACATTTATATTCCATAGTTAATGAATTGTTTTTTAAAAAGTTTATGCCCATGGCCTGTTGTAAGTCAAGGTTTATGGCTTTGTATGTTATTAATAAACCATTGTTAAATTAAAGCTTAGTTAGTGTGTGAATCAGATCTACATGTCACTGAATATCAATTGTTGTGGTACCTCAGAAAGGGAGGAATTATCTTTATGATTTGCTAATGAACTATTGTAATTGAAGTAATGCAACTGACAGTGCCAGATATGGGAAATAAAATGTTGTCATAGGTGGAATTTTCATCTGTATGTATGCTATTAATGTGAACTAACACATTATTCTACCTTGGAATGATGCTTGGATTAGGATTGGGAACTAACCTGAAAGGTTCTCTACCACAGATTTTTCTTACCTGATGCCCTCTACTTGTGTTGGGACTGTCTCTCTTAACATTTGTAGTCATTTGGCTGGAAATTCTGGGAGGAGGGATGAGTTATTGGGGGCACCAGGCTGAAGAAGGATGGTCTTCAGATTCAAGACTTCAGATATCCTGTTTCTAGCCAATCTCTTATTAGCTGAAAGAATTTCTACTAAATACCCTCTTCTTTCCCCAAAGCATACACACAGACACGCAGAGAAACCAAATGGAAAGCATTTGAAATAGGACAAAGGATAAATCAGCTGCATCTGTCTGGTAATAAGGGTCGGTAATAATGATGAATTTCTCATTATTTGATTTGACTTTCACCTTCTCATGGGCTAAAGTCAGCACAAAAACAGATATAGAGACCATAAGAAAAATAACTTAAAATCAGCAGGCTATTTTGCAAACATCAATAAATACAGCACACAAAGTAACTAGCAATTTGATTGTTTAATTACTTGATGAGTGGTAGAAGCAGGGCTTTTTTTGTCATAGAACGCCCAGAACAGAGTTCTGGCACCTTTTTTGGATGGAACCTTGTAGGGTAGGCAAGGCGGGTTGTATGACGTGTGTGAGTTCTGGCACCTTTTTTTTTTTTTTACAAAAAAAGCGCTGGGTAGAAGGAATAGTTTAAACCTAATTTTCCCCTGATGTATGGTTTGACAGGACAAAAAACATACATACATGAAAAATATGCATAATATTCATCAGATCTTCCTGATAGATTTACACAGAATAGCTATCAATGGATAAAGTGTGTACACACTAGTCAGCGGATTATCATTTTTCATTTCAACTGAACTATCAGTAATGTAAACTCAATGCAGATAATCTGGATTTCTAAGTCTGAAGCAGAGTTGATGGCAGAACATTAGAGCATACCAACAAAACGGCCCTTTGTTGATTCAAGGCTAAAAGATTTAAAAGATTCCATATTCTCATAAGTCATATGATAGTCAAATGAAATGGGCAAGACGGCATGTTTGGAAACCCTCGCATTAAAACCAATGAAATAGTCTAGAAAAGATGCACAGCAAGCAAGGGCACTAAAACATAAGCATCAGGAGCATCAGTTTTCTTTCTTTTAAATATAGCATTCAAGTCTCAGAAAAAACGACAAAAGCCTTTTAAACAAACACCTTTTAAAAAAAACTCTTTGAAGCACGTTATTTATGTTGTGATATCTGGATGCTGCGTGAATTGGGAGTTTCAAAATGTATACATAAAAACGAGGCAAACTAATCAACGATTTTTATGGATGAAACTATTACGACGACTCAGGAACTGACGAAACAAGAACAATATTGTGCGTGTGTAAGCACATTTAGGCAACAGCGTCCCTTCTCAAACAAAACTACAACTCCCGGCAGACTTTGCTGGTTATTTTACACCCACTGAGCCGAGGGGGGGAAGACGGAGGTGGGCGGGGTTACCGCTGTTGCCATAGCTGTACGAGTGACGTATAGGATCGGGAGCAGTTCTACGACAGGCCGTGAGCCAGTCGGGGGGGGGGGCGCTTAGGGCTGATGCCGAGGGCTGGGTCTAAGAGAGCGGTCAGTGTCGGGCCTTTGGCCTGTGCGGCCAACTAGCCCGCTTGACGGTTCGAGGACGGGAGGGGGACCGCAGGGATCACCTTTCCCCGCCACGTCCACCTCAGCACCTCGGGAGCAACCGCAGCATCTTCTAGAGAGCCTCCTTCCCTTCCCCGTTTTCCTTACTTCCTCCGGGCTGGGGTTCTCGGTCGCTCTCCTCGCGCGAGGTCCAGCCATGTCCGGGCTGCTGGGGAAGTTGTTCGGGATCGGCCCGGGGGAGAAAGGCGGCGGGAAGGGGCCTTCTCCCCAGGAGGCCATCCAGAGGCTGAAAGAGACCGAGGACATGCTGAGTAAAAAACAGGAGTTCCTGGAAGAGAAGATCGAGCAAGAGCTGTTGGCGGCCCGCAAGCACGGCACCAAGAATAAGCGCGGTGAGTCCGGCTGATCGGAGCGATGGAGGAAAAAGCCCACTTCACGTTTGTGGGGGGACTCGGAGGAGGTGAATTTGAACGTCCTCTTTGGATGCGAGAGCGAGAGCGGGTAGGAGTAGTAAAAGTGGATCTTGTTCTTTGTATTTACTCGGGAGTAAACCTGGGCATGTATAGAGGTAGGTTCAGAGTTGTGGACGGTGTGGGCTTTCTTCAGCTGCCCCTTTTGGCCTCAAAAGTTATGTGATGGAATGGGTGCGATGGAGAATGCTTGCAGAAGGAAAATGCACCAACATCAGTCAGCACAGAAGAGCAAAATTTTTGAGAGAGGTTTCTACTGTTTCTGAAATCCGTGATTGAGGGAGCAATCTTTGATTGTAAGGCAGTGTTTCTCAACCTTGGCAACTTGAAGAGGTCTGGACTTCAACTCCCAGAATTCCCCAGCCAGCACAGCTGGCTGGGGAATTCTGGGAGTTGAAGTCCGTACCTCTTCAAGTTGCCAAGGTTGAGAAACACTGTTGTAAGGTGTAGGTCTCTTGGTGAAAAGCACCCTACTTGGAACGGTTCCTTTATTCTCAATAGTATCATGAGTGTTGGATGTTCAAATCATTTTGAAGGGACCTCCCCACAACTCCAATAGCATCCAGGGCACAACAGATATCTGGGGAATATTGTGTGGAGTTGTAATATATATATAAAAAGGCACTTTGGATTTTTTAGAATCTTTTAGATCAGTGTTTCTCAACCCTGACAATTTTAAGGCATGTGGACTTCAACTCCCAGAATTCCACAGCCAGCATTGCTGGCTGTGGAATTCTGGGAGTTGAAGTCCACATGCCTTAAAATTGTCAAGGTTGAGAAACACTGTTTTAGATGTACAGTGCAGTATGTAATCAATCAACCATTTTATAAAGCTTTTAGTTTATTTGTCTTTTAGCATTAGTGGTATATCATTTTTGACTATATTAATTCCTAAGTACTAAGCCAGTTTGCTCTAGTGATTTAGGCATCAGGCTAGGACCTGGAAGACTCTGAGTTGTAGTATTAAGTATGTTTGTCACTTTGAGTTATTTATAAAAAATAACAAAGACATGATAATAAAGAGTAGGTGCACATGTAAATTAAAGTTACTAATTTGTCTATTCCAATTCTTTCCAATAATATCTCTCTCCCAACTCTTCCTCCCAAATTAAGTTCTGTTATGATATGGAGATCAGATATTGAAATAGCCTGAGTGGGATACTAAGGCAGTGGTCCCCAACCTTTCTGGCTTTGCAAACTGGCAGTGGCAGGGGTGGGGGGGTGTGGAGAGAAGAGGAGATGGTTCCACAGGAGCAGCAGGTGAGCATGCTTGTGTGTGCAGCTCCATTTGTGCAAGCAGCAGTCTTGCGCAGCCCAGAGTTTAGGGAGCCCTGTACTAAGGGAATACTTTAGATTCATGTAAAATTATACAATATTGTGTATGACTCTGCTCAACTTAGCTTGCCTCCTTGTTCCTATTTGAGGCCTACATGGATTCTGTGGCTTAGTAAGTATGATCTGCAGTTTAATTTCACATTGATAAGTTTAAGTTGAATCCAGTCATAGGTAAAGGTAAAGGTTTCTCCTAATCCAGTCATGTCCGACTCCAGGGGCGGTGCTCATCTCTGTTTCTTAGCTGAGGGAGCCAGCATTGTCCAAGACACTTGGTCATGTGGCCAGCATGACTATGCTGAGGTGCTGTTACCTTTCCATCAAAGGTAATCTATTCGCATTTGCATGCTTTCAAACTGCTAGGTTGACAGGAGCTAGGGTAAGTAATGGGAATTCACCCCATCATGTGGTGCTTGGGTCTCGAACCCGGGATGGGCAGTCGTGTTGTAGAGGGTTCAGACTTATTCTCACAAGTTCCACAAGATAAGACTAGAATAGCATGAAACCTCAAGGATGTGGACATTAGGAAGAACATTTTGATGATAAGAATTCTAATCAGAATAAGTTACTACATGGACTTCTTCCCTTTCACTGGAGATTTTCAAATAGAGGTTGGTTAGTTATTTACAAGAGATGATGTAGTGCATTTGCAGTATAGATATGATGGATATGATAATGATAATGTCCCTTTCACTCTATGATTCTATGAAAGTACACATCTAGGGAACAAATTAGATATCTGAATATCTTGCTGGTTCTGGTTCCCATGTTTAACATCATTATTTTATTGTTTTTCTGAGAGTCTACTTCAGTTTAGGGATTGCTTATATGTAAGTATAGGCTGTCACTCAATGCCTGAGAAAGAGTAGTATCATTTGAATTGTAGTATGGGTTGTATATTAATAATGTGCTTGAATGGCTTTAACTGTGAGTTGTGACAACTAATGATCTATTCTAGGTTTTTTTGCTCTCTTTTGATATGTCTTTCCTGAGAATTGATGTGACTTTATCAATTGCTTACTGATTTGATTGGGTAATTCAGTCCTACCAAAGCCTTAATTTCATCAATTGAGCATCTCAGAGCAAATGCATAGTTTCTAGTAGTAAATACTTGTTTGTTTTCTCAATGGAAGCTGGAGGCAGGTGGCTGTGCATTATGACCTGTAGGTTTCCTGTACAACATGGTGTTTATTGTCTATTGTGTAATTTTATGTGACGTCAAGAAAGTGAACTTTTGTATAAGTAGGTCAAAACTAAGGTTGGTGATGCAGTGTAAATTAAGATTTTGATGGAATTTAATGAGAGATTCAGGTAGGTTAGGGGCTTCAGAATGTAAAATTTGAGAAAGCATGCCCTAGGTCAGCTGTGAAGATGTAGACACATTGTGGAGCTATGAGTGCCATTGATTTGCAGATATGTTATTGCCAAAGGTGAGGGTGAATACGAAGTCATACAGTCTAATGGCAAGATAGGCTTTATTGACCTCACTTATGATATTCCTGACATTAAAGTCTATACTTAATGGATGTTGTATATAATATCTCAATATCCAGGATAGTTAAAATGGTATGGGAAGGTTGCCAATGGATTTTAGGTGTTTTAGTAAGTCTACGATAGCTCTTACATAGCCGGACTGCTGATTGGTTAAGATCTGAACACAGTCTATGGAATCTGATTTTGTGATATGCTGTGGTGGTTCTAGTGCTCGAGACAATGGGATGATCAAAATTTCTTAGTTTATGTAATTTGAGGATTAGGTAAAAGTACCCAACTGGGGCATCTGAGTTGTTTCTATATAGTTCTATATGTCCTTAGAAAATTATTTCATCAGATTACATAGTTCTTTCTGGTATGTTGTTGTGGGATCTGAGGAGAGACGTTAGTAGAATATGGTGTTATTTGCTTTTCCTGGGCTTCCTTGACATAATCTATCTTTTTTATAACTTCTGTTAACTTGCTTAATACTAAATCTTTCTAGTTCTGAAGATCTTGGAGCACCAAGTTCTGCCTTGCTAAGATTGTTGCAGAATGAGAGGTTTTATTTTACTGATGAGTGTGGCTTAAATTTGTGATAAACATTTCATGTAGAAATCCATTGTAGTGTTACATCCATGCAGTATATTTAAAATGTGTTTGGGATTTGATGTGATCTGTACTTGTGTGTTGTTCCAGGATGTATTAGGTTCGTGATGGTTGTAATTCTATGTCTTGTTTCTTGTTTTGAAAGTACTCCTTAAGCCTCAGGTGGTGAAAGTAACACAAAGGTGTATATTTTTTGTAGGTTTGATGAGGCAAAACGGTAAGTCTCATTCTGACCTGCATATCATAAAATTAAAGGTGAATTTTATCATGATTTCTGTAGCTGAGATTTCTCAAGAATTGAGACATTGGAAAGGACTGTGTAATACATACTTCTGAATAGAGAAAAAAATGGAGAAAATCTATGTGGTTGCTAGGAGTTAAAAATGACTCAATGGCACCTAAAATGCAATAGGTATGTAATAAATTGCTGATAAAATAAAAGCTGCTGGTAATTTAATGGGCAAAATAAGTTCTTTGTCCTGTTTGTATAGCTACTGACATTTGAGATAACAGTTCATATTGTATTTGTCATGGCAATTGATCAAACAGTTTTTTCTGGTACAGCAAATTCAACCCTCAAAATTAAACAGCTTCATAGAAGGCATATAGGCTATTCATATAACTACTTCTTAACTCATTAGGCTTATAGGATATGCAGGATGATGGTTTCCTGAGTGGGTAATGGCATTGTTCTTCTTTCATAGTTTCTTAAAAATGCATAATAATGAAGCACCTTTCTACAAATTTCTTTCTTCCTTCCCTCGCATATTCTGGCTTCTTTTTAAGCAGTGAGAAAACTTTATTGTCTTGCTTTTTCTTTGTGATTTCCCCTGGAAACAGACTATCTTACAGCCTGGTCATCCAAAACTATTTGAGTTGACCTGAGTCTCCTCTTCGGTGGCTTTCCATGTTTTCATTTGATTGACATATCATTTATCTTTTTTTTAACTCCGTAGAAAAAGGGGAAAAGAAACTAAATCATGCAAACGTTGTGCATTAGAAAAGAGTTATTATCCTTAATATTTTTATATATGGGGAATAGGTTTTCCTTCTTTTTCCCAATTATTTTATTAAGAATTATATTAAACAGATAAAACTAACAAAGAAATCTAAAATAAATATACACCCAGGTAGTCCTCACTTAGTAGCTGTTTGAAGTTATGACAGATTCCCAAAAGCTACTTACAACCTTGTTTTGAAGTTATGGCAGCTACAATGCCCCCGTGGTCATTCGCCCTTAGGGCCGACTGCAGGGACACTGCAGTGGCCTTTCTCTGGCCTCTCTTACTCCCATTCCGCCCTACCAAGTCCCCGTAGGCCTTGGGCTGCTCCTCACCCTCCTGTCACCCATTGCATGCAGCTCTTTTGATTCAGAAATCTCATGTTGGGGAAGGAGGGCAGGCCACTTTATCGCTGGCTGCCTCCTGGAAGTGGTCATCATTTCAGCACACATACAATTCCTTAAATGTCCACTTAAATGGTGGCCATTCCCAGGAGGCTGCCATGTGGCCCCAGGAGCAACTGTCCCATTTTTCTTCCCTGAAGCAGTCTGCACAGCCTCCTCCCAACCATCCTTAAGTCCCATAGATAGAATTCTAATTCCTGTTTTCTTCTAGTTTCATTGCGTTTTCTCTTGAACTTCTTTCCATCTTTATCCAAGTCCATTTGTACTTTCCATAAACACCAGCAACTCCAATACATCTTTTGTATTTCAGTTTAAAAAGATACCCCACCTCGCTCCTTGAGTGTATTGTTTCATATATAAAACTATATTATAAAACAATATTATATATTGTTTGATTTTTAGTTTTCTTCTTTTTCACCTCCTGGTTTTGAGAAAAATGGACTGAAAGCTGTTCAGCATGCCTATTTGAGTTCAATAGAATATTAGTCTGTCAATGCTATGAATCTGATATGGAGTTAAATTTAGAGATAATAAGTAAAATTTATTTCCCTAGGAAAGAGTATCTTTATTTTGGAACAAAATAAAGAGGAGTAATTTTGAACACACATTTGAAGTGGTTTTATATTCTGGGTAGCATTCTAGTAGAGACAGTTGTAGAGGCACATTATATATCAATCATGCTTTGTGTTGTTTTTATCCAGCTGCACTCCAAGCTCTAAAACGAAAGAAGAGATATGAAAAGCAACTTGCTCAAATAGATGGCACACTCTCCACAATTGAATTCCAGAGGGAAGCCTTGGAAAATGCTAACACAAATACCGAAGTGCTCAAGAATATGGGCTTTGCTGCAAAAGCAATGAAAGCTGCTCATGATAACATGTAAGATATCCTTCTCATTGGTTTTCTGGAGGGATGAGTACAAAGCAAGGATTAGGATTTGCAGTGTTTTTGGTTTAATTAGCGTAAACCGTTTTTGGCCATTGTCTAAAAAAAACCCAGCTTTTTAAAAATTTTATAATTGATCCAGGGAAAACAGATCACAAGTCTTAGAATTCAGATTGCTCCCCCCAAGCGTCTGAGTACTATAAAGCATTGGGAAATTATTAACATGCAGCAGTATTGAATAAGGCAAAGAAATACTAATTTTGCTTAATAATTACCAATCTCTTTGTTTCAGAAAAAATTGAACACTTATTATAGCTCATTTCTGTGATTATTCATAAATGCATTCTACTTTGTATACTGAAATCATTTTTCATGTAGCATAAAAGGCATTTCACTTCTATGATCTCAATTTGAACTTTAACTGGAATAAATCCTTATTGTATTGCAGATAATTATAGTAACTCATTTTCATAAACTGTTAAGTCTAATATTAAAAGAAATTTAATTTAAATCAGTGTTGAAATGATTTCAATATAGGTTTCCAGAAATGCCTGCTAATTTTAATTGCTCTCCAAGATACTCTCTGAATGGATGAAACTTACCATATTGGTCTCTTACAGGGATATTGACAAAGTAGATGAACTCATGCAAGATATTGCAGAACAGCAAGAGTTAGCTGATGAAATTTCAACTGCTATCTCCAAGCCTGTAGGAATTGGTGAAGAATTTGATGACGTAAGAATAAATAACTAACAATAATTACATTCTGTGTCAGACATACAGTGGTTAGGAAGCTCAGTAATTTAAAATACTTTGATAGAGTGCTAATTACCCACAACTAAAGCATCATGACGGTTTAGAGAACATTGGACATGATGATGTGATCACCTGTTAAGAACCACAGTTGTTAAACCATCCTCACTCTCCCTAACCTCTTGGCAACCTTCAATACCATCAATCATGGTATCCTTTTGAGTTGGCTACAGGGCTGGGGCTGGGCAGCACAGTCTTGTGCTGGTTCGGCTCTTTTCTCCACGGTTGGTCCCAATTGAGGTTAATAGGGAGTGAGAGGTCCAGCCCTCGACAGTTGTATGCCACAGGATTCGGTACTTTCTCCACTCCTTTTTAACATCTTCATGAAGCTGCTGGGTGAGATCATCTATCACGATGGGTTGAGATATTGGTAGTACGCTGACAATACCCAAATTTATATTTCCACGCTTGGTGATGCAAGTGATGCTGTTGCTCGCGGTGCCTGGAGGCTGTGAGGGCCTGGATGGGGGGGATGAGAGACTTTGACTGAACCCTGGCAAGACTGAACGGCTTTGGGTGAATGGGGCCCCGAGATCCGGTACTTTGTCAGTTTTACCTCTGGATGGGGTGGCCTTAGATGGATCTGGTCTGTAATTTGAGAGTTGGCCTGGACTTGCAACTCCTTCTCAAAGAGCTGGTGGCAGTTGCGGCTAGGAGAGCCTTTTCACAACTTTAGGCTGTGCGCAGTTGCAGCCTTTCCTGGATCAGGAGTCCCTGCACTCAATCATTCAGGCCCTAATCATCTCACAATTGGACTATTGTAATGCGCTGTACATGGGACTACTCTTGAAGAACATCTGGAAGCTGGTTCAGAGTGTGGTAGTACAAATAGTTCTTGGGGCCCAAAGAATAACCCATGTAACACCAGTGCTCCACAAGCTGCATTGGCTGCCAGTTGGCTTCCGGGTGTAATTCAAGGTTTGGTAATCATCTTTAAAGCCCTTCATGGCATGGGTCTCACTGGGATCAGTCCACCCCACCCATGCTGGCAGAGAAGACATGCTGTGGGCCCTGTCAGCCCAAATATTCTGGCCAGCAGAGTCCAGGAGAAGGCCATTATGCCTGCACTCTAGAATATCTTGCTCCCTGGAATAAGGTTGGCTTCAACCCTCCTCACCTTCTGTAAGAGCCTAAAGGCCTGGCTTTTGTCAGTTATCTTGGGGCTCCAATGCGGGAGCATCATAGTGGAGGTGGCTGATAGATTAACAACAGATCTTACCTCCTCCCCCATTCTGCTCCTTCTCTCCTCATCTTTAATTGGACTGTAGTGTTTGGCTTGCATTAAGTTATGTTTTTAGTATATTGTAAGCACTTATATATATATAAGTGCTCAAATTCATCCATCCATCCATCAATCAAATGGTGAGACTCTGAGAAAATCCAGTTGCACCCAGTGGGTCATAAAAATTAAAACTATTATTCTCATAATACAGCATTAGTAAATGTGATTACAGATACTAATATAAGCAATGAAAATTTTTCTCACTTGTTCCATTACAGGATGAACTGATGGCTGAATTAGAGGAGCTAGAGCAGGAAGAACTGGATAAAAACCTGTTGGAAATCAGTGGTCCAGAGACTGTTCCACTACCCAATGTGCCCTCTATAGCTATACCTTCAAAGCCTGGTAAATGTTGGAAAGTGATGTCCTATGACAAATGTAGATGCTGCACAAACATACTCATATGTACACTATTTGCATAATTTATTAATTTTTTTTAAAAAAATCTTGCCATACCTATGTCTAAAATTTGTTTATTTTATAGGAATATCTGATCTCTTTTCCAATCACAATTTTATAGCACTATAAAAGTACACATTAATGTTGTAAGCTACACTGGAAATTTGAGATTAGGACAATATTACAAATTGTGACTGGTACATGACAAAAGGTTGATATGCCATTAAATGGTTCTTGGAATATAAACTCATTATAGACTGCATAACATTTGTACCAAGCTATTGTTCTTAAAATGGGAATGGAAGGAGATTTATCTAAAGATGCATCAAGTAGATTTCAACATAGAACTATGAGAGGGGAAGAATAAAATTTAAACTAGGATAACCTTAAATCTAGATACAATATCTCATTTATAAAATATTTATTCATAGTGTAAGTAGTTTGATTTTATATTTTCACTTGCCAGTTTTTTTCTCTTTGTTGGTGTAATTTCCTATTATATTTTGATTTAATTTAACAATAGGTTTTGCATAAATTTTTAATTTCATTCATTCAGCATAGCAGTCTATCTAATGATTTTTCTTACTTATAGGGGTTTTTATATCTTGCACACTATGTGGTAATTCAGTCAGTATTGAAAGTGAAATGCTTAATTCTTTACTATTGTGCCTTGCTTCTAGCTAAGAAAAAAGAAGAGGAGGATGATGATGACATGAAAGAGCTTGAAGCCTGGGCTGAAAACATGTAACTGCACCAGCAGTGAGCTGGATAAATAATTGGGACTGGTCACCTGTTGCTAAAGGTGCACATATACTTGGGAGACTTCATTAAGCTCAAGGTCTTTTATTTCTTTAAGCCCCAAACTGGGAATTACATTCTACAGAGCTTGGTTTGAACAAAGTAAACAAAAGTTTCCAAGAAGGGCACCTGTAATATAGAATGTTGAATTCCTTTACATAATAAGTGTTATTGGCAAAACTCCAATATTCAGCTTCTGGACTTAGCTAATGCCATTGCTGGATCCTCATCTTTCAGAATTCTGACTGTGTTGAGACTTGGGATGTGAAAGTGGTAACTTAAGTTGAATGAAATTTCGTGTAAAGCATTACAAAATGGAAACTCATAAGCCATTATTGGCTTACTGTGTTTAGATGTACAAATGCATTAGGCTTTTAGTACTTTAAAGTCTGTATTTATATTGGCAACATTGAAATGCCTCTCATAATGACACTGAACTTGGTCACTTTCCCCATTTTAATTGGTGAAGTGGATTTGGAATGATAAATTATTTTGTTATGGAAATAAATTAAATTTACACCTCTGTTCTAGCTGTATGTTTTTCTAGATAGCACCTGGATGTTTACTATTTGTGACAACCGATAGCCCATGCAGAAACAAACATACATTTATTTTAAATATGAATGCACTGTATTAAACTGATTTTCATACTGTCTGAGGTGTTCATTTGTGTAAATATTACAAAACTTTGAAAAACTTTTTGGATTTTCTTCCAGTTTATTTCTTAGTTTTTTCCTCATTCTCTCAAAATTTGCCTTTGAGATAGAAATATTGTACAGATATTCCAAGTAGTTCTCCACAAGCTTTTCTTTTCTTTGTTTTTTTATTCTTCAGAGAGAATGATCTAGAAACAAATATATTTCAGCATTAAGCAGAATTTCTGGGAAAGTTTTGAATTCATCTTTTTTGGATTGTTTACTGTGTCTATCTACCTTTTGAACTTATTTTCCATTTGAGATTTCATAACGAGGTCTAAAAGAAACTTGGCACTAGATCAAAAAATAACTCCATAATAATACTAATGAAAAAAATATTTTTTTCAGTTTGTATATGCATATATTTTACAGTTATGTCATTTTTATATGAAACTGAATGGGTGTTCACGTACACTTTATAAATGCATTTAGTCTTTACCAAAGTGCTACCAAATCCCAAAGCAACACACTTGATCCTAATGCTGGCTAATCATGCCAGGTTTTTTTTTGTTCTTTAGTATGCCAGAATTTTAATTGGAAAACTTACCAAGCTATAATTGAACATAATATTCTGATATGTAGAAACAGAAATACAACATTTCTTTTTTTTTATTGGAAGCAGGATACAATTTTTAAAGCCCTAAAACAGATCACACTCATTCTTAGTATTGTTAAGGATGTATGTGCATGCCATCTTTCTCACAATTGTTTGAGTATAGATCTCCCTATTCATCTTTATGATTTTTTAATATCCTTCAGTGTTCTTTTTCTCAGGATTGTGAGCCCATTTTCTCAGGAAAGAAGATTATGTACTATTATACTGATGTACTGCTTTCCTCCATATACTTGCACCGCATGGTGAAAGCAAAATAAAAGTTACTAAAATACTCTTGGGTTTCAAAGTAACTGCAATTTTGTATAGTTGTCTTCAATAGAGACATAATGGCCTTGAGGGTGGTTGTAATACAGTGCCGAGTTACCCATTCTCAGTAGCTGATTCTTTGGTTCATTTTCTCTGATGTATTTACTGTAATTCACTTTGTTGTTTAAGATTATCACCTTATTGCCGACCCTGAATGAAAAGTCCTACAGAGCTTGTATGAGATTTTTTTATGAACCCCAGAACTATAAGAATTCTAATTGATAAAATTGGTTATATGTCTTGCTTCTATGGAATAAACCAGAGAATGATACATAGATCTAGCTTTTACAGTTCTTTCCAAACCATGTTTTTTCTTCTGATAAAGATTCAGCTAGATTGTTTTTAATTAGAAAAGTAATTAGAAAATTTATAAAAACTAAGTCATTTAAGCAAATGTAAAGGCTGTGTCACAGGCTCATTTTTGTTTGATAGATGGGGTGGATTGGATTTTACTAACACAAGATACTTTATTGATGAGCAGTTACAAAAATACTGTAAAATTTGGTTCTCAACAAAAATAAAGCCTTTATTAAGTCTGTCATACCCTTGTGCCTATCTTATTCTTGCTTCCTACACCTCAGGCCTTTTTCTATTACTCTGGAAATATTAGGTGCTTAAGTACATTTTATTTAGCTTCATATACTGTGTCTCTTACCTTTCCTCCCCTTTACCAGCTTTCAGGTTGGAAGCATAAGCTGACTATACAGTAAAGCAAGCTGTTGCACAGTCTCTGCAAAATTGGTGACTGACCCTTTATATGCTGCGAAGTCAACTTCACCTACTCTGTTAGCTTTCGGACTCTCTTTTCTCCACAGCCTCTTTTATCAGCCAGTGTCCTGGATCGTTGTAGATGTGTAGATACTTGTAGATGTGTGGCTATGGCTTAGCCGCTAAAGGATTCACCTAGTGGCAAATTTCAGTTCCGCTGGACTGTTGTTTTTCTACTCTTTCTGTTATTGTTGCAATGCAATGCTTTTCCTTTAACCAGACTGTCTATAGCTGCCTCTTCTTCCTCTTTGTTCCTCCCAATTTGCCAGTTGCTTCTTGCTGTTCCTATGTTGTTCACTTTACTTCTTTCTTTCTCCCAAACCCAGGCTTGCAGCCTTGAAATATGCACCTAAAAAGCAGAACTAGTAATATTTTCTACACTCTCCTGCTTTTATTGTAGCTCCTTTTGACACCAACTGTCCTGCTAGGAGATGGAAAAAGGAGAGAGATTTATGGAGGTTCTAGGAAAGCCATGTAGCTTAATGAAGGAGAAAGAAGGAGGAAAGAACTTGCTCCTTTTAGAAGCTCTCCCACTCATCTTCCCAAAACAGTAGAAAAGAGACAAAGTACTGATCTTTCACAACTATACTCTCCTTCAAAAACATGGGAGGGATTCACATCTTCCAGATTTTTCCATGTGATCCGTCTTCCACAATCTGAACTAGCCATGCATATATTTACATATTAAATGCATGTTATGTTTTATTCTAGATGAAGAAGGTAATATTTTATCTTTTTAAACTGCTGTACAATATGTATATATATATATATATATAAACAGTTTCATACCCATTCAAACTACTCTATATAAAATAAAGCCCCATTTTAAATCAATCAATATATTAATCTATTAGTATGCTTTGCCCAGTATTTATAGAGTTCAGAGCTCTTCCACTTTGGAGCGACACATGATTTTGATACTATTAATACTCTTACAATTACTTTTATCATACAACCCCCTCTCTATCTTTCTAATTGCCACAATAAATAAATAACTGAAATTCAGCATGAATGTTCCTGTTTCTTTGATAGACTCCTACTTTGTCAATCTGCTTAGTTTCTTATAAACAAATTATTATCAAATTTTTTTTTTATTATTTTCAACATAAGAAAAAAAACAATCACAAGTACATCACAATTGAAAAACCCCACCCCACCCCCCACCCGGACTTCCCAAACCTAATCCCAGGATACTATTCAACTAAAAGTAACCTTATACTAATATCCCTAGCTCCACAAAATATAATTCTACATAAGTAGGTGAAATATATGTATATATAAAAAAAAGAAGAAAATTTTTTTTATCTAAAAACCTAACCTATATTCCACCATTCTATGCTTATTTTGAAT